>NW_028277717.1:0-160015 GCF_059751315.1 Micrasema longulum
ACCAATGCAGCGTGTTTCGATCATTTGTATCATGATGTTAAGGTGGTCGCTGATCAGTCTTACGTTTTAGATGCCAGTCAAGAAACAACGAAATTGCAGTTCAAAAAATGTTTTAAATCAATATTTTATGTCCATCAGGACCACCAGTAATCCAGGACCTCAAGAATAGAAAGCGAATACGGACCTGTCTCCATAAGATTATCTTAGTTATGACTTATGACCTGAGAGCAGCCATTTAGTCAAAAAAAAATTCACAGGGTTCTGGGTTTATTTTACACAGAGAACGGTATTTTTCATCCGCCTGGACACAGAAAAATTAATTTTACTAAGTTGCATTTGTCACACGTTCTTTAGACAAAAACTTGATTAAATCTTAATTGTTACGATTTCATACTTTTTCTTAACTACTTTATTTGACGTTTTACAAATTAGATTCCTTGAGTTATTTTTAAGTATTTCCATTCTCTATTATATTAAGTTAAGTTAAGTTTATGTATTGTATCTTTTGTAATCATAAAAGATAATAAAACTGTAAGTACAATCTTTAACTCTATTTGTGTATTACACATACCATGTTAGTCAGAAGATTTACCCAAAACGAGCGTGAAGTAAAAAAACGTTCTCACTAGACGATTTTTACGGAACGATATCAACGCGAATAAATATTTAACAATTTATGTAGAACCTCTTAGGCAGTCGACATAACCCGACGTTTAGTAGATAACAAACACCACCATACAAACTTTACGCAGATTAATGAAGGGGTTTGAGGATATCTGGTCAGAGATTATCACGTCGTCTCTACTCCTCGCATCCCTTTAATGTCTGTTTTTTTACTACTTAAAACAATAATTAATAAAGTACCTTTATAAAAACAAAATAAAGTACCTTTATAAAAAAAATGATTATAGTAAAAAATTAAACAAAATAAAAAATTATATCTAATCATACAAATACAGAAAAAACAAAAGGAGCATAATATATCCAATTGTATTAGAAAAAAACCTTCGATAAGTAACTCCAGATGAAGGTGTATACAAATTACAACGAACGTAATTGAAAACGAGGATATTTACGTTACAAGAACAGCAAAAAATTATAATTTATTATGATCGTTTAGATGTACAAGAATGGGAAAGAATGATGACAAGAGATCAAAGCCCATTAAGATATATCAAGTAATAATAAAAAACAACCACGAAATCTACTTCAAAATAAACATTCCTTCCCAGAAAATCTCAGAGCAGCTTACAGTCATGCAGCAAAATCTTTTGAAGCAAATGCGGAGTGAAGTGTTTGATAGAGATCAGATAGGAAAAGACGTGAGGATCAAATACATAATTGGAGCTCCTAAAGTTATGTCGAACAAATGGCCAAAAAACTATGATGCTTTTAAAACAAAATTATAAAATTTATATCAAATCATAATATCGATAATGACATATTTCAAACGGAAACACGATAGGATAGTTCTGTAGCTTTAAATACTTTATCTCCTCGTGCAAACGCTTGAATGTGACTGTGTAGTATTAACATGCTAAAACAATTTAATCGCAGGAAAAACTGTTATTAGGTAACTTTTGACTTTGTTTTTGGCTTTGATAAACATTTGCAAGTAATTGAATAATTAGATAGTCTCGTGACTGTTGATGAACATTATTCCCCATTAGATAATATTTCGAAGAAGGTCATGAGTCTTCTACTGAATTTCGTAATTTTAAGAAAGCAGATTATATCACATAAATGTACCATATGTAAGTATATTTGATTTTGTTAATTCTTGTATTTTATAAAAGATTGTGAGCCGTGTGTAATAAAAAGAATTAAAAATGTCCGTTAGCAAAGACATATTGGTGTGTCTTTCTTTCCTCTCTCGTTTACTTGTTTCCGTCTCAAAAATATTATAATAAACATAAATACAAAATTTTTCTATTTTCTATTATAAAAATTTTCTTTGTCTAACGATGAAGGCGGGGGCTCGAGTCCACAGGGGTTCCAAATTTTTTTTTGCAATTATGTTTTTTTTAATTGTATTTTTAAATCAAATGTTTGTGCTACATTAGAAAATATTTTTACTGAAACTATTAGCCGCTAGAGCCATTTGTTAGGAATTATTTATTAAATATAAAATTGACTTGTTTTTTATATGCCATACCGCTATGGACATTTTATCAGAATTTTCATAGCTTACCAATTTAAAAACTCACCGCTCGCCACTGATGTCTACGGAGGTGGCAAGTGGAGTGAGGGAGGTCTGGTATCACACTGCAAAGGAAACATAGTCAATATATGCGAGGGGTGATTACATGTGTGATGAGTAATCAAATTGTTCTTAGAATTTAAATTTTTGTGAATGTCTATTATTTGCAATTTATTCCCTCGCCTTTATTGACTATGTTCTTTTTACAGTGTGATACTAGACCTCCCTCACTCCACTTGCCACCTCCGTAAATATGGAACCCTATATATAAAAAGCCTCTTAGGCAAGTGTATGTTTTTTTTCAACTACTGCATAATCTTAGGTTTAATTATTGTAACTTCCACTTACGAGCTAATTTTAAAACTAAATTTCACTTGAAAAAAATTCCCTCATTGATTGTATTTCCGTATCTGTACTTTAGATAACTATCCATATGTATGCTTACACCTTAAATAAGTGGAATAACCACCCAGATTTAGATTTTACTGATTAATTCGTTTGTTTTTTTGTATAGATTCTATGACACAGTGAACAATATTCTGTATTAACTATATTAGTTCTATATCACCCATTGATGGGTGGAGTGCTCTCCCGAAACTGTAGTATTATTTTTTGTAAAAAAAAAAAAAAAAGAGTGTAACACAAATAACAAAGTTTTATTAAACGTTATTAAATATTTGTATATAACCACTTACCGAATTCTAAAACAAGAGAATATTTTCATAATATAATTAATGCATGTTTGTCCTAATCAGTGCATGTGCTTATTAAAATGCATGTCGTGTTGGTTTTATATTTTTGTGCAACAACTATGGTGAAGGTGTATAGAGGGTTTTGCATGTTGGTTCAATTGGTGTCCTGACGAAGAGATGGGTACGTCTCGAAACCGGTAGACATTGAAAAGTCAGTAAGTGGTTAAATACAAATATTTAATAACGTTTAGTAAAATGGTTTGACCACAAAGTTAATGCTTTAAATATTTAAAATAAATTTTAATTTTCATAATAATTTACAAAACATGAATGAATAATAGAATAAATGAATTTAAACGTATTTTTTTTTATTAGTCTAAAAATAGTCGTAATAATTTAGATGCTCAAAGCGGGTTTTATTTAAACTTTATCATTTCACGTGATTTTCCGACGGATATCACGCTATTCGTTTGTTTACTCGTATCTTTTTGTATAAATCTACAGACAATAGCATGACTTAAAATTGTTTAATGTTCATTTAAATGAATTGTTCGTGGGTTTAGCTCCACATACAAATGTACTTAAATATAATAAATAGATCCGCGTAATTAAATTGAAATTTGTAAATCGGAGCGTCTATGTACTACCGTCGTATCTCATGAATTAAATATTTAGATCACCCAGGAGCGAACCAAATTTTTAATAATTACTTGCATCATCGGAATAACACAGACTACCGGGCATTCTCTCACCAAAGCTAAAGGTAAAGTCGTCTCAGTTTGCCAATGATCATGATTAATACATTTAAACTTTTTGTTCCATTTACTGAGATAGATATGATCTTTTAGTCAAGAATCATACTGAAGAATTATAAGAATTACTCTTGTTATGAAATAATAAAAAAAAAACTAACTAAACTAACTAACTGAGATAGATTTAGCTCATGTTAAATTTCTGAGATGCTAGATGAAACTTTTTTTGTCTGTCAATATTGTTGCATCGTCTGTGTAACATGTGATATAAAAGATCGTATCTTCCTTAGTCCTAAATTTGCCACTGCATTCATGAAATGGTTTTTATTTATTTATTTTGTTTGTTTAAGAAACTGTTTAAGTTTTTTGGGATATATTTTGTTTTTTTATACTTATTTATAAATATGTTTTACTGGGTTTGTTTTTTTGTTGTTCCGAACATGTACCTTTAAAAAAATGTAAGTATTATTTCAGTCCCTAATAAGTAACTCTCGGGAATACAATTCATATGTATTAAACTTTCTAATTTACTTATTATTATTTGTAAATATGATTATGTATGAACCTAAATTTGTATAATTTTACGTAATGGGAAACGTTAATGTAAATATATGTATTCGATTAATGTAAAATATTGTATTTAGTTGTAATATTGTATTTTTATTTGTTATTAATAAACAAAAAATATTAATATTAATTACCCTTTTTGCAGTGTATTCTTTGGAAGTGTATTAGTTATTATTTACACCTTGTTTTTCTGGATTATTATTCTATTGCATTACATGTCATTATAATTTAATCTAATTAATTTAACTTTTTATTTTTTATTGTTAATTATTATGGCTTGACACGGGCATAGCCTAAAAAGCCTAAATAATATCATTAATATTTAAAGGAGTGTAATTTTGAATGAATAAATAATGTATTAAAAAACTTATAAATAAAACATTTTTATGTACATTGGTACTATAAGACCACTTATAAGAATATGTTTATGTGTGCCCTATTTAAAGATTTAACATAATACATAAACAAATTATAATAATTTTGATAAATATATTCTGACCTGATTTTAATTTTGAAACATCAGATATAATGAAAGTTGTCGTGGATATCTGTCTACTGGGAATAATTATATATCTCTTGTCATTCAACTCTGAATCAGACCGCTAATCAGAGCATGGAAAATATGTTAATTCAAGTCAATAAATTTCAGCCTACAATAAAAAATAATAGCTAATTTAGCATTTCACAGAATTAAATATAATAAATTTAATGTGTGCATTTAAGATTTTTTACATTTATTTATTTCAACAAATACGACGACACAAGTTTGGTTAAGGTGGTAGACAATTATTTTTAAACACAACTCATAGCATTTAGAAATATATTTATATCTGGCATATTTTTATAAATGAACGGAATACAATATTTTTTAAAAATAAAAACATATTGATTGATAACATGAAATTTTATGCGTAATTAAATATATAATTACGTTTCATAAAAAAAAATGCTTGTTATACACGAATCCACTAAAACAATAATAAAATAAAAACTTTTCCTCTTAAGCCCTGAAATCAAACATAAAAACACAAAAATACAAAAATTTACACAGTAATAATAATAAAGAATTAAAAATATTTTTTCATCATAAGCATAAAAAATATATCATGCAATT
The DNA here is from genome assembly GCF_059751315.1 of Micrasema longulum. Taxonomy (NCBI): domain Eukaryota; kingdom Metazoa; phylum Arthropoda; class Insecta; order Trichoptera; family Brachycentridae; genus Micrasema; species Micrasema longulum. The sequence goes on from NW_028277717.1 coordinate 5,326, forward strand.
TTAAAAATTAGCTAAGTGTAGATTTTTTTACAAGACTTTTCCATGTACGTCAATTACTTCTGTAGAATTATAGTGTAGTATCGGCATGAGGTTGTTGGCCTCGTGGTGTAGTGGTCAGCACATTTACCTACCATGGAAGAGGTCTCGGTTTCGATTCCCGGCATGGTTGACACAAAAAAAAGGTGTTTTTACGCTAGAATATTTCATAGTCCTTGGACTGGTACATGAAGCGTAAAACTAATCATCTTACTTTTGTGTAACAAACATGATCAAGATACACTGCGATTGCTGTACCGATGCAGTGCCCTATGCACTATTAGGTGCGGAAAGGAAATGATGGTGATGATGGTGTGTGGTCTTTCTCTCATATTTTGTGTATTTGTATAACATTCAATACATTTCCTTTACCGTCTTCATTTTAGGTGAGTAAGTAATATGTAATTAAACACGTTTGTGATTTTCCTTACTAAAAATTTGTTTTTACTTTATAGGTTATAATTATTGACAATATATTTCTTAACTTCCAATAATTGTAATCGAGCCCCAGATGTCTTGGGTCCGAACTGCACTTGTAAATAACAAATCTCAAAAGTAGATAAACGAGTATCATATCTTACTTCAAGATTCAAAATAAAATATAATAATAAATAAATTATATATACTTTTCTGGATGTCTTATACATTTATTAAAAACTTTTATATGCGTAGATATATAGTGTTAAGCAGGGAGATAGTAAGGTTTCTTTAAAAGTTTGCAAGAATTTTTTTCTAAATAATTCTCAGAACTTTTTAAATTAGAAAATCAATTCAATTAAATAATCGTAAAATATCAGTAGAAATATTTGTAAAAATAATTATTGTTTGGAGTAGATGACGTGATACATTATTTTTATCAAGAAATAATTTGATCTATGATAACAATAAATTAGGACTGCTTTCAAATTTCATACCATTCGTTAATTTTGTTTAAAACCGGTGAGAATTTGATAAATAGGCAGATAAATCGTCTCTGCGTAGATTCATGACTATCAATATACATTACATGTACACATATATAAGTATATTTAAACTTTTGACCACAGGAGTTATTGCGCATCTATAAATATCAAAAAATTATCTCGTATCAAAATCAAATTTTAAATAAAAAGAACAAAAAGATCGTCTAAAATTGGAACATTAAAAACAACTTGTGTGCCAGATGCACAAAAATCATTTTAAAAATGTTTCAGGTAAAATTTTTGCGTTTTCGTCAAAATGGACAAAATTAGTTGCATGAAAAAAGTAAGATAAAACATCATATTTTTACCAGATCGACGAACACCCTGCAATCATTAAAATTGAAGACCTTGGCAAAAAAACAACAAATGTCCAAAATTTTATCAAAATGTTTTATTGCCTTAATATCATCTGTGCCCACCCTCTTTCCGATACTAGTTTATAAAAAAGGACAAAACAACCAATACCCACTAAATCACTAAATAAAAATATGGTGTTTGTGGAAAAAAAACAAAAGTCTTTCACGATTTGTTTAAAAACAGTATTTTTCTTTCTAACTGTCATTTTTAGTGTGCAGTTTGAATGTGAACGTTCAATTTAAGGCTATTTTGTACTAAAGCTGAATTGTTTTTTTTTAAATGGATGTTTTGAGTGTGCAAGTATCTCAGAAACCTAAAAAGAGGGTTGTTAATGAGTGTAAAAAATAAGCAAATAAGATTTGCAAAGTAAAAAAATTTACTCATAGCATATTAATCAAGCCAGAATCATCGGATTTTTATAATATGAAAGATTCTTTGAATCAATTCTTTAAGCCTTCGTTTGGAAAAAAACTTTGAGTTAAGAAAAATCAGAAAATACAAAATAGATAAAGATAGAGTGGGCGAAATTCTTGCCAAGCAAAACTTTATGGGTCAATGGGACTCATTTTTAGTACGAAAAAAAAAAAATCCCCGACAAATAACACTAAAGCCAGCAAACGCTGGCTTGGTACCTATAAAGGCCGCCAAAAAAAAACGATTTGATCAAATTGACAAAATATTTACAAAATTCTGAAAATAAAATATTTTATGAAAATTTAATAAGTGATAATGATGTGCAAGATGACATTGATGTGGATAGTGAAGGTGTTAGCGGTTAGTTTTTAAACCTTTCGTAATACAATTTTTCTTTTTTCTCTTTTTTAATAATTTTGTTCTTTTAATGAATTTTCAACGTCCATGTAAAACAAATTAATGTTTTATTCCTCCTCAATACATATTACAAGTAAAATCTTAATGCTTGATTAGATAAACTAATCATTTTTCTCATTTTTTATGAAGATAAGTGAATTTTTATCCACCAATTCGGTGTATAAACAACAAATGTGCCTAATTTTTGAAAAAACAACAAATGTCACACTATTATTTCCTTATGTATTTTAAATTCGAAAAGAGATATTAACAAAAATGAAAAGTTTTTTATGTTTTCATTGTATTGTCTACATTTTACAATATCAACAGCAAAGAAAATCATGTGTCATAAGAAATTGAAAAGTTTTATTGCTCTCCTGTAAAATTTTATGCATGGGACATTTGTTGTTTTTCCGCCAAGGTCTTCAATTGTGATTGTTTTTGACATAACTTTTGATGAAAATGTGTTTTAGCAACAGCAACCATTATTTGAATACAAGAGAAGTTCAACTTTTTTTAAATGTGTATTTATAAATTTGATTTAGAACATGTGGCCATCAAGTTGTAATTACCTATATTGAAACATTAATCTTTGTATCGTTTATTTTATGTAATTTAATATGAATTCAAAATATATTTTTGACTTAATTCTGTGTTACTGTAGTTTTAAATCATTATTTTTGTGTGTTTGCATACATTTTTTTGTGTAAATTGGTTTCATATTTATTAATGAAAAAAGCAGAGGCATTAGGGGGATTCTGAGGGGTGGGGACGACGTGTTGGCCTCGGTTTAAACGTCCTCCACCCTTCCTCCTCATATGCATAAAGTTCGTATTCCTTGGGAGTATTTATAAAAATATTCCTCTATGCGCAGCTGATAGATAGTCCCCCAGGACTCTATATAAGCTGCGGATGGATGGTTGGTTTATGCAAGTATTAATACGTTTAACAAAAAAATTAAGATTTTGAGTCAAATAATATCAATCTAAAACTCCGCAAGCAACTTGCCAAGACATATGTATGGATCATATTGATGTACGGTTATGAGACATGGTGCCTTACCGAAAGAGATAAAAAAAGACTAGAGGCCTTCGAGATGTGGTGCTACAGAAAAATATTAGGAGTTTGCTGGAGAGACCACATCACTAATGACGAGGTTCTCAACAGAATCGAAGAAGGTAGGCACCTAATCAAAACCATCTCAGAGAGGCAAGCCCGATGGATTGGCCACATTATGCGCCATAAGGGTCTCCTGCACGACATCATAGAGGGAATGGCAAGGGAGGGGACAAATTACAGAGGGCGCCCCCGACGGGAATATTTGGAGCAAGTGTGCGAAGATTTAAACTGCGCCTCATATATCGAGCTAAAGAGGGCTGCAGAAAATAGAGACTAATGGAGGACGAGATGCAGGACTTTGCTGCAAACCAATCCCCAGGATTGAGACTGCGAAGAAGAAAAATGCAATACTTTATTGTTTCTGAGTGACACCTGCGTGTAAGCGTAAGAGTGATTCCCTTACCTTGACATCCTTCACGTAACAGATGAACGTGATACGCTGCATTTGGTTTATCATAACCGTTCCCTATGAACCACTGGGTGCGGAAATAAGAATAACAATGTAGTAATACTAAAGACTTAATGAGAATTTTCCCTCCAAACTAAATACTAAAAAAAAAACTTGATAAAAATTATTCTAAAATGTTAAATAATTGTCATTTCCTGAATATAACATTTATATTCAGATAAAGGCTTCATATATGTAAAATATAGTATACAACCTAACCTATGTATAAATGATTGGAACATGTACATATATTAGATTATTATATTTGAATGTCCAGATGCTTATTCACTATGATGTATGCAATAATTCAGTTCAATACATATTTTACCAAAGAAACCTAAATGGGTCATCATTAATGCTGGTTACAAATTTATGGATTAGCGTTAAAAGTCTAAAACTGGTTTTGATATTGTAAAATATTGTGTTCTAACACAACAATCTCAGCATCGTAAAAAGGGGTTAATAGAAACAATTTATTTTTAATTTTAAAGGATAAACTTATACAAATAATAAGTAACGTAGATTTTGCACGTCCGTTCTCCTAAAAAAATAATTAGGAGTTAGGCATTCAGCTAGTGCAACTTTGGAAAAAATCATACTGTTATGTACATAAGCATTAAAATTTAATTTTGAAAAATGTTTTTTCCAAATATGTGCATTAAATGATTTTATCTTATGTTATGTAATAAAAAAACAGGATACTAATTTAAAAATAACATATTTTTGAATTTTGAAATAATTTTTTCCACTTGTTTTTTTTTTGCTGCCTTGTAAAAAATTGTAATTTGTAACATTGTGTTGTTAATCAATTATAAATAAATACAATAAAATGTTGGTAACTTATAATGTTCCGAAATAGCCAGAAGACAAACTTTGTCAAAAAAAATACTATATTTATCAGAAAGCAGACATTTTCAAACATCGGATTTTTTAGCCAGTCGCGGCAAGTTCACAGGCATGGGTTGTTCGATTGTGTCGCTATAATCTGTGTCTCTGTCCCTAATAAATGTTTGTATAATGATCATAATAATTTATTTTTTTTAAGTAAAAAAAATAATTGACAGTTTTTTTGTGAGATATGTTGTCATGAAATAATACGTAACGCAGTTTTAAAAAAATAATTGGTTTAAAAATTGATAAATTAGTACATGTTTACCCCGGTTTACTAGCCAAGCCTCTATTATGTTCCAACACTTAAAAATAGTTCTCATAGTGCTTATTTTGTTATTTATTACAAACTAAATTGGTACCTTAGATAATGTTTTATTCAGATTTATTAAATTTATTGTCCATAGTCCAGGTTGGGTTTTAAAACATTACTTTATTTTGATCGTATTGTAATTAAGAGCTTCCGCGCATGCAACAAAATAGTGGAGTGTGAATTTAGGAACCAAACTCAATTCAATAAAACAGCAATAATAGTGATTGTTTTTATTTATACGTAAAGAAAGTTAAAGTCGGTTTCGTGGTGTAATGGTCAGCTCGTTTGCCTATCATTCAAGAGGTCTCGGGTTAGATTTCCGGTTTTTTTATACGAAATAATTATTTAAAGGTGTTTTTACACTAGAATATTTCATGGTTTCTGGACTGGTGACCTTCATGTAACAAAAATGATCAAGATACGCTGCAATTAGTGTTAGTTGCTTAGTTATTATACAAAATGACTTTAAAAACAAAATACTTTTAACAAAAATTATATTTAAAATTATGTGTACGTAGGAAAGTCTTAATTTTTTAAAAACAAATCAATTTAGAGTAAATCTGAAATTAAATAAATTATTAGTATTCCAGACATCTGAGAGATAAAATAATTACCAATAGAAATTCCATCTAAAAATTTCAAAAAGGTGGGTTCCGCTAAGCCGTTAAGACGCTAGCCTCACACTCAGGGTTTTAGGTTTGATTACTGGTGAGATCGCGGTAATAAGCCTCAGAATTTTGTACTGTAATTTACCACTAATCTTGTTTTTTTTTGCCAATTGAAAAAAACCATAAATTGTGTGAATTGAACGCACAAAACCGTGCGAATTAGGGATCATACGTTAAAAAAAATGACTGAAATTTCAGTGACAAGAAAGGAAGTTGATAGATGGACATCAAGATTGCTAAATTGGAGGCTCCACAAATATAAAAAGACAGTGGGGAGACCACAGAGGAGACGGACTGATAATATCGTTGAAATCATGGGACATAGGTGGAAACAGCGTGCTCAGGATAGAAAAAATTTAAACAATTTGAAGAGGCCATCCTGCAGTGGAGAACAATGGGCTGATAAGAGAAAGGAATTTGGCCAATCGGTTATTCTCATAACAGGTTATAAAGTATCTAAGATTGTAAGAATATTTCCTTCTCGCAACACTAGAGAGAACAATTAAAAGTTTGGGTGTATGTAACATTATCCGCTAGTATTTACGGCTGTGATGTTGCCACACCGTGCTGGGTATATCCGCGGGTGGGCGGCGAAGCACCGCGTGAAATATTTTACAATTATTTCCATAAATTAACAAAACCCAAACTGGCGTGGTGTAAATAAGCATACCCACTATATATTTATATATATAGATATCTATCATTTGCGTGTTTCCATTATTTGTTTTTATTTTATAAATTGTCGTTAAAAAGACCATCTTAAACTCCTTGAAATCGTCTAGTTTTATCTGGCGTCTTCGGGCGTATGGTAAACAAATATTGTATCAATTTTTGAAAAAGAAAAACGTGCCGATACAGATTTTTCCTGACACTCTTTCGTTACAAAAATTAACACCAGTTTAGTTTTGGGGTGCTGAAAACAAAAATAAGAGACCTCGGTTTTTAAAATTTTGGCTATGCATAATCAGTCCAGTATTCGGAAGGGCAGAAAAACTATAAAATACCTAACTATCATACCGCTCTTCACCGCATATCCTTGTGAGGTTTATACAGCTGACCTGTACCGGCATGTTTTAATAATACAAGATGAATCTGAAATTATTACTACCCACTTCCCGTCCCAGTAAGTTGTTAGTTAAATGTCGGTATCGTAATAATTTAAGATAAGAATTATCTTTATCATTACAACTTGCTAAATTGTTACATGCAACGAAACCATTATTTTGCATACTATCTGCAAGGCAATTACTTTGTGCCTATTTAGTTTATATTAATAGCCGGGAGTTTTTGCTTTATGCCCTGGTTTCATTCAACGCAACGTCAGTTATGCGTCGAAGTTATTTGATTTTCCTTAACGAGCACGTCTGGATATTTGCAGACAAAGCTGGATTCTATTTTCTTGGGTGTTAATCGACTATACCTTTATTTTTATAAATCTGTTCTCGTAGTAAAATTGTAAATGACACCTTTGTTGTAAAACCAAAAACAAAAAAAAATGCAACGCTTTGTTCTTACAATATTGTAAAGGGCATATATTTAAGCGGGTCGTAAATTATTACTCTAAGACAATAACCAGTTACATTTTATATTGCTAATGTACAAAAATTCAATTCTGTAACTGGTATTGTCTCGATAAAAAACATATTGTTTTCTTCTATCACTCGGCAACAGATTTTCGGTTTCCGGGATAGCCGACTTCATATTTCATTTATAAAAATTAAAAACGTTTTTAGAAAAAATTAACTCTTGTGTGGATGTGATGTCACACTAGTCTACATACAATACAAGTCAAGAATTTTTTAATAAGTATGCTGGATTTTAATACAAAAAGTAAGTAGTTATCCTTGCTACGCGTGGAATGAATGTGACGCCAAAATAGCAATAAATCTGATTAAGAGAGAGTACGGGGATAGAACTCATAACAAGAAAGACAGAGACGCTGCCCTGTGGCTGGTGTTGATTCAGTCGATACTTGATAGTGATGAGGAATGCACGCATGTAAGATGACCGGCGTATTTATGATTTTAAATTTATTTTGCTACAACAGAGATAAATTACTGAAACGAATTATTAAATTTTATAATATTTCGTTTTTTGCTAGTGGTAACGCGACTTTACATCACAGCGCGCAAATGACTTTTTCCCTCCGTCTTTTAAGAGTTAAGATTGCGACAGAGATGGAAAACATTTTTGAGATAGGAATATGGAAGTTTGAGCATTTACAGGGCTTATGATATGTCCACCGCCATTCGATTTCCTTTATAAGGATTTTTACCTGAGATTATATTTGGATTTAAAAAACACTTTGGATTCAGGTGCTTTAAAACGCTCGAAACTGTATACTTTATCTATCTGGATTTATTTCTCTACTGATATCTGAAGCGTAAGACTAATCCACCACATCATCACACGTCTATAGATACTCGATTTTGCAGAAGGGCGCTGCATTATTATACCAGATGCAGATATACCATCGATCATCTGTTACATTAAGGTAAGGTTATCAGCTTTACGCTTCTTATAACAGATGATTGTAAAACGATACATTTGGTGTCCCGAATACAATGGGAAGTTAAAAAAGCTATCTTCGACTGTCTATAAATAAAAATCGATATTTGTGAACAAAACTAAGTATATTCGCATGAATATTTAAAGTATCTTTGTCGGTAACCTATAATTGAACATGTTTAGAAGAAAAAAATGTGTGCATATTCTGCTTTTCATACATAAAACTTAATTTTACTTTGTGGATAGAATTGAAGATAAATGTTTACTTCCCATTGTAATCGGGGCCCAGAACATACCGAAATGAGAAACGATGAGTTTTTTTTATAACCGACTTCCCTAAATACCGTGCGTTCACGTGTTTAACAAGTCGATGTTAATGTTTATGTTGATTATTCATAGTTTTGTGTAGATTCTCAGTCAATTTTTTGATAAAATGATAAGATTCTGTATTCTGTATCTGTACATACCTAGGATATGGCCATTGTACTTCTTAATTTCTCAAACTAAATGGTTTGTGAAAGTAAGGAATAAATTGCATACCCGCCCTAATATGTTTATAAAATGTAAACTATATTTTATTTTAAAACGTTCTGCCATCCACACATAAGAAAATTTCTTCAAATATTCAAATGAACTGTATGCCTAATTTTATTCTTTATTTATTATTTTTAAAAACCCACAGTCATCATAATGGTTCATCAGGTTGGTTTTAAATTTATCTCCAGTGTAATGTTTCAAAAGGTCCGGTATGTATTGTAGTGTTTAAGTCCACAGTTTAGTATTTTTGACTGTCCTACGTTTGTCTTTACTTTTTTTAAGTGGTAGTGTTGCTATTGTCTGACATAATTTATATTTGTGAATGTCAGCCTCTTTGATTAATATGACATCGTCTTGTTTGTTTCCAATTCTTTGTCTCAATTTTTGTCAAGTATTTTATGCCAAACTGGTGTGTTTTTTCGTACAGTTAAGTTGTAGGGGTCAGGTAGGGTAAGTTGTATGTTAGTTTAATTATTTTATTTTGTTGTCTTTGTATTCTTGTTCTGTCATGTTACCAGTTTCTCAGAAGGCGATTATATAGCTAGTAGTGTTATATTAATAGTCGGCATATCACGGCTTTCCGGTTGATTAGTTTATTTTAATACGAATCCCCGTATTATTTACAAATGATTTATATCAAGTTTTTTAATGACTTCACTCAAACATTATTTTTTTATTTGAATAATCATAATGCCTTATAAACATTGCCGATGTATTATCAGACCAAGAGTTCCTAAATAATTTCTCAAGTGTAAAAGAAAAAAAATACTTAAAAAAACAACATAAGGAAAATAATAACTTTTTTCCCATTTTAAATTAATAAGGGTATATGAAATACTGTAGAGTAAAAAAATAATTTTGTACTTATTAGTAGGGTTAAAAGTACTTTTAAATTTATAATTTTCAATTCCCGCGGAAACAGTTGATTGCATTGGCCACGCCCTTAATACATTCGGTTAAATTTTGAGCTGTGTTTGTGACCGTTTAAATTTAAAAAGAACATCGTCACAAATTTTGACGTCACAATTGCTAAGTTCAAACATGCCGATATTTGTAAAAATATATATTTTAGCAATTTCCTGAAAAAAATTATGTCTAAAAACATTTCTTTGCCATATCCGTATTGATGTTGAAAACACAATTAATATTTCAAATTCCATTTCAAGACAATTTATTTTAAAATTTTAAAACAATTTATTTAGTACGCACAGAACAAAAAAATATTTTATTTTTTCACAGAAATATAATTAACGTCTTTAAGGGTTCAATATTCTAATGAAGTAAAGGAAAATAATAATTTTTAAAAATAAAAAAAATAATAATTATTTAGGAAAAAAACGTTTTCAGTAAAGATAAAATTTATTTGTATAGTATATCCAAATATGCACATTCAGAATCGCACATTGAAGTTTACTACTGTTTTCCACCCCAATTATCAAATGTCAGTAAAATAATTAAATCGTAATGATGTTTTAAAGATTTCAGTGAGACTCTTAAATGGTTTCTCGGATAGCATATCGTATGTGGAAAGCATAAAAACAAGAGACATTTACTTCCACGATGGGATAAATAACAGGTATTGAAGACATTATATCGTTACCGTGTTCTTGGGAGTCATTTCACGATCCGTAAATAACTTCTGCATGAGACAGACAAAAGTTTATTTTAAATATTTTACCAAAGATGAAGAAACTTTTTATAATGTTTTAATTTAAATTCATAACACTTTTTTATGAAACCACTTGAATTTATTTTTGAGCACTAGTTTCGGAAAGCACAGACCTTTCCATCTACAGGGCCTTTCATGAAGTCATCTTCAATTATTGTCTTTAAAATAAAATATTTTTTTAAGGAAAATTTTAATACATTTTAAGACATGTTCGGTAACAGGCTTCCGACGATGATATTTTAAATTTTACTAAGTTCGATTCCTGACAGGGTCGACGTAAAATATTTAGAAAAAGAAAATAGTATAAATATTGAAAATATCAGCGTATTTCAGTTCTACATCATTCAGAAATGGCTAGATATCATATAAAACAATGAATTAATAACATTTTTTTAGAACTATGTTTATAAAAAAAAAATATTACTAAATAAATTTATTATGAATATTTAAATCGTTAACTTTGTGGACAAACATTTTTTAAATATTAGTAAATATTTATACTTACTGATTTTTCTATGTCTACTAGTTTGAGTTTGATACTTATAACACTAACATGCCAAATTCACTACACACATTCACAATATTAGTTAGGCGAACATATAAAACCAAAGATAGAACACATGCTTTTAGTAAAAAATAATTATATTTAAAATTATTTTTTACTTTAAATAACCGGTCAAAAAATATAACATTATCATCATCATCATTCTCTTTCCGCACTAGGCACTGTATTGGTACACCAATCGCAGTGTATCTTGATCATTTTTGTTACATGAAAGTAAGAAGATCAGTCTACGCTTTAGGTACCAGTCCAGGGACTATGAAATATTCTAGTGTAAAAACACCTTTTTAAATAAATATTTCATGTTAACTATGTTGTGAATCAAACTCGAGACCTCTTGCATAATAGGTAAACGCGCTGACCACTGTACCACGAGGCCGATAAAAAAAGATATATACTGTATATCTTTGTGCCTAACTAATACTAATATGTTATTTTTTACATTTTTTTTTTTTTTTTTCACATTAGCATTCTTCTAAACAATTTTTTTAATTCCCGCCAAACTGCAAAAGCAGTTTTTTTGCAGGGATTTCTCCCTTTAAACATTTTGGTAACACAATATAATAATGTTTACATAAAATATTTTTAAAAAATCTTAAAAATATCAACAAAATAAAAGTTTAAAAAAATTAAATACAAGTAAATCAAGTCTTTTTTGATAACGAAATATATAAAAAATAATAAACAAACCCTTTTTTTGACACTGTTTTAAATTGTTTGGTTTCCCCATTTTTTTATAATTTTTTTTTTACACACTAAACTTAGAATTTAAGAAAAAGATTTTTAAAATTAATTTTACTTTGTTTTTATTCATATCACTATTTTTTATTTCGTCCGGGAGTCTCTTTACTACTGTTACGCTGAGTTTGACTTTTTTTGCATTACAGCATGCTTTTTTAGTTCCTTTAAATCTTAAAAAACATGTTTGTGTGTAATTTTTGTAAATGTCCCTTTGTATTGCAAAATAAAATTAATAAATTAATTTCTACTAAAGAAACGATTTAAAAGTGTTGCATATTGAGTATTAATCCCACAAGCCATAGGAGAATATTTCACAATGGATTCTTTACTTATTTCACAATGGATAGAAAAATAAGAATGTTGGACATTTCCTAATCGTTTTATAGACATCTTAGTAAACCTTCGTCGTTTCATTGTTTCACGTTAATTTCTCTTCTCGAGCCGAATACGAATGTGCATTAACTAATAATAATCCTAGTCTGTCTCAAATGTAGGCGCCACAAGGAACGAAATACCTCACACAGAATTTCGACGGCACGTATTTATTTACAACTCATTAAAAACAGTATTATGATACAACATTTAAAAAAGCGTTGGATAAGAATAAAACGTACACGAATAAGTAAAAGTTTAGTGTCTCAATGATGAAACATTATACATTAGTTTAGTTCTAGTTCAACAGTACCTACGCATGATATGATAGGGAAATATCACATTTTTTTAACAATTTTTATTTTTTTATTTATGTAATTCACAGTTTTAAAATGTACAGAGTTTCTTTGTTTCAGGTCCCGACTAGCTAGGAAATTCCTGTGTTTAGGAGGGAACTTATTTTTTACATGTGTTTTTTTTTAAATTTCATAAAATGATGCTTAATAAATTCAAAGAATAATAATAACATTAGAAAAAATCAATATAAATATAAATTAGAAAACATGCAAGTAATAATAATAAAAATTTAATCTTAAAATTAAATTAGAAAATATGCCATTAATAGTAAAGAAATGAGACATAATTATTATTAATTAGAAAACATACCGATAATAATAAAAATTGAAGCATAAATACACATTAGGCGGCCTCCGTGGTGTGGTGGTCAAGACGCTTGATTCACGCACGTAAGGTTCCGGGTTCGATTACCGGTGAGAACACAAAAATTAAAATGTGATTTTTCTCAAGCCTGGGTGCTCTGTGATGTAATTCACCACTGTAATTAGGCCTCCTGGCCTGTTGTGGTGCAAAAAAAATGTAATGTAATGTAATTATAAAATATAACATTAGTAATAAAGAAATTCAACAAAAATATAAATTGGAAAACATACCGATAATAATAAAAATTGAAGCTAAATATAAATTTGAAAATATATACTTAGTAATTAAAAATTGAAGAACAAAAATAAATTACAGAATATACCATTTATAATTAGAAAATTAAAGATACGTGTAAATACTAGTATTAATAAGAAAAATAAAATATATGTAAATGAATAAACATAAAATGTACATAAAAAAAATAAGGAGATATTTGTCAATTAAAAGCAATACGATTTTTAGTCATGAAAATAATAAAATGATATAAAAAGGTCTAGCCCTTATCCACTTGCTCACCTTCTTCTTATAAACATTGTTACTGACAGACGCCTTTATGTCAGGGTCCAACATGTTAAAGAACCTAGGGCCCAATACTGCAAAATGCCTTTAAAAAAAGGCAGTTCTACTTAGAGGTACCCCAAACTTTATGCTTATTGCTTAATGCTTGTTTTAATATTATTTTGTGGTCAATTTTTTATTGAAGACCAGAAATTTGTAAGGACTTTCCTAACATAAAGTTGTCTGACATACTGTCAAGTAAAAGTAGTAGTATAAAAATCATTTTAAATTCGTGTGAATTGCATTAGCCACGGCCTTAATACGTCACGATTCGGTCAAATTTTGAACTTTGTTTATGACCGTTTAAATTTAAATAGAACATCGTCACGAATCTTGACGTCACAATTGTCAAGGCCAAACATGCCGCGTTTTTGTAAAGACATATTTTTAACAATTTTATTTTAAAAGTTTTGCATGAAAACATTCGTCCATAATATCCATATTGATATTGAAAATACATTAAACTTTGTGCAACCGGGCTTTTTAACGTTCTACATAATTTTCTGATTTTCAACAAAGACTGAGTGCTGCAATGGAACCAGTCGCGCAAGTTCTTAAGCCAAGAGATGCGCCTTCTATCTGCACTGCGTCTCCCTTCAATCTTTCCCTGTAGAATGACTTGTAAAATTGTATATTTTTCGCCTCTCATCACATGCCCAAAGTACTCAAGTTTTCTTTTCTTTATAGTCTTCAGTACTTCTTTATCTTTTTCCATCCGTCGGAGAACATCATCGTTTCGGACTCTATCCACCCAGGAGATTTTTAATATCCTCCTGTAGCACCACATTTCAAAGGCTTCGATCTTTTTTGAAGTGTTTTGGGTGAGTGTCCACTTTTCGACGCCGTAAAAAAGTACCGAGAAGACGTAACATCGAGTAATGCGCATTCGGAGGTCTAAATTAAAGTCTCTACTGCAAAGAAGGTCACGCATCCTGAAAAAGCAGTCTCGCGCCACCTCTATTCTGACTTTGATCTCTTGCGAGTGATCCCATTTATCATTCAGCCAGCATCCTAAATATTTATATTGATGAACTTGCTCAATAAACTGCGCTCCAAGTTTTAAAGTCATTGGGAAAGTTTGTGGCTTTTTCCAAATAACCATACATTTAGTCTTGGAAATATTCATCTCTAGCCCCTCCCCCCCCCTCCAATACTAACAAGACTTTTAAGCTGACTCACCGCATCGATTCTACGTAGACTTTTCTGGAACTATAAAATCACTTATTTTTATTAGTAGTTTTTTGAAACTACACATTTTAAAGGAAGTGTGTTTGATCCTAATAATTTTATTCGAGCAGATGGTAGAGATGTACAATCCTAACAAGGGTTTTTAGCTGACTCGCCGCATTGATTCTACGTAGACTGTTCTGGAACTATAAAATCACATGTTTTTATAGTACTGATAGTAATTAGGTAAAACAATATCATTATAGACTGCCTTTTATTCAATATACAAGACAAACCTGTCAATTGTCAGTAATGTCCGTGGGAAAAGTTAGAAACATGTTGAACAATAAAAACTTTTCTGCGTCTGATGGAATTTTGAGATGTTTAATTTATATACTGTTTCAACGGACATGATTGTTTAAAATTTTACTTCAGAAATCTTCGAATGTATTTGATAACACATTTACGCATCAAAATGCTAATTATCACAATTTTATGATTTTCCTATACGCCCAGTGGTGCATAGAGCATTACATTGGCACTTCACACTTCATCTGAATTGTATGTAGATGATTTTTGTTTCATGTAAGGTAGGGAAGAGTTGGGGAATTGGAGCCTAGTAAAAATTATTTTTTTAGTACCCTTTGTAATATTTTTGTTAGTAATTTCGACTTTTCCATTACTTTCGTTATCTAGATATAAAAATTAAGAAATAAAATTAATTTAAAAACTTTGGTGTGAAAATAATTTGAGTCCGTTTTTTATCCAAATGAAGACAATAAGAGGGCACCAAAAAAAACGTACTACAAATTAGTCAATAATTTATTCTCTTTTATTATTTTACAATAAATACCATCTTGACCGTACTTCGCGCAAATATCACGAGTAGCTTTGACAGCTTTATCCCCTCGATAGCGACGCGAACAAAAAGAGGTGTCAAAAATATTTACTTTCATATTCTTGATATGTATGAATTTATTTAAACACTTTATATATTTACAGTTTACATACGGTCATATTGCCTTAAGGCAATTTTTCTCTACTTGCCCACACCGTTCAATTTGGAAAAATCAGTGGTATATGAACATATTGTTGGTATATATATATTTTTTATTAATTGTAAAACCAAATACTGATTCTTCTTGCAGTGCCTCACCAGGTACCCCGATGTTGGCAATCACTACAGCGAAAGCATCTCAGTCCTACGTTACTCCGCATCCAGGACAAATGCTTATTGGATGTACTCGCCATAGTGATTCCTGAGAAAAGATAACTAGAGTGGTTTCCCGTCGCCTTCGCTGGTGTACTTTTTGTCGGGGTTACCTTCTTAGCTGGTTGGTTCTAGTTTGGAGGCGTCAGAAACTTTCATCCTCTCGTTATCTGCAGTGATCAGTGATGATATGAGTGTGATTCCATTGCCCAGGGTTCGCGACGTGGACGCTAACGAGTTGGACTAGTCAGTAGTGTTGCCGGTGAAATGCAACTGGGCGCTCTCGGCATTCGATAGAACCACACTCTCTAGCAAAATGTGACTAACTGCGACCCTACTGACGGTTCAAACCCCTAAATAAAATAAAATAATATGAATACCTAAAAAAAGTATTGATGAACATATATATATATTAACAAATTACAACGGGTATGGAGAATACCTTAAATAAGGGAATATGGAAGTCAAGGCATTTACAGGGCTTTTGACCTGTCATTGGCTGGTTTAAGTGGCCACTTTACACACTGTGTAACATTCACCACTTTGCCTATGTTTGAACATCCATATTTCTTCAATTCTTCCATCTGTTGATTTGAGTGAAGTTAAAGAGCTGAAACCTTTATTGTTGTGAAGAGGTTTATCTGACTGAATTATTTCACATACTAGGCAACGCCTGAAAAAAAAAAATCAATTTTTAAACTTCTTCTTGGACCAGTTGGTTTCAAAATATATATATATTTGAAAGCTTGTAACTGAAAAGCAAACAAAATATCTTGTATGGCAGAAATATTTTTTTAAATGACATATTAAACTTTTACTATTTTTTTAAAACTTTAGTACTTTTTTAAATTTGGAAAAAACGGACACAATTAACGATAACACCCAATAGGTTCATTTGTCAAATTCAAAGTAAACAAGTAACTTTCCAGTGTACCGAATTCTTTTAAGATATTGAATATTTATTCACTGATCTTTTCAATGTCGTTAGATTTCGATACAATATTTGTATCTTAAACCAATTAAAAGTGTTTTTTTGATAAATTATCCTTCACGCCTTTTGTTTTGAGGTAGACATTGCTATTTACACATTCATAATCGTACTCAACAAAATAAACAAACCATTTTGATACAGTACAAAATAAAATTTATTTGTTCAATCTATTTCTGTCACGAAAAAAAATAATATATTGACGCATTATTTTAAAAGACGAAATTCTCTATTGTTTTTTATGAAATGTTTTGTCACTGTGGGTGGTAAAAGATTAATTTACTTACATATAAGATTAACGTAAAATGTTTAATGCAAAATGTGTTTGCATTAAATTTATAATTTTTTGACAGTGTTTGTCCCAGTACCAATTATTTCATGGCAAGTATATATTTATTGTATACAGGAATTTTTGTACTTCGTTTTTGTGGAATTTTGATTAAGTATATAATATTAGAATAAAAATAAATATTGTAATGTTAATGGAATTCCCCGTCAACTGCAAGAGTCTAATACTTTTAAGGAAAAAATCATAGTTTAATTTTGATACATTTATCTGCTGAAAAAATTGCGTGTTTTTAATTAAGAAGGACTTAAGATATGTTATCGCAAGTATTTTAATTGAACAAGGAAAAAAATAATTAAAATTTATTTGCAAAAGAGAGAAAAAAAAAATTTGAGAAGGGAATATGGAAGTTCAGGCATTGGATGGTTTAAGTGGCCACTTAACACACTGTGTAACATTCACCATTCTGCTCCTGTTTTGCACATCTTTATTTTCTCAACCGAAAACGATAAGGGCAGGTCTGAAGGTCATAAAAACGTAAAAAAGATGTTGTTATAAATTAAATATTACAACCAGAATTATCGTTATTTTTAAAAAAAGAGAATAAAATTCTATAAAAAAAGATTTTAACTAAAATATTTCAACATTTTTTAAAAAAGTATTACCGTATTCATAATTTTACGTAGAAATAAAAAAAAATGACACAAAAATGTATGTGATTTAAAATTTGACTTCAGCCACTTTCATGTTCAATTTACATATTATATCCAAATTATTATATATTTTTTTAGTACTTAGTCTTTATTGAAATCCCAGATATCTAAGTTCAGTCTAAATTTAAAATGACGTAATCTGCCGGTCTAAAAGTAATTATATTTTAGTTACATAAAACTTTTAAGTATATTTTTTAACAAAAATACCGTTCAAAAATATTGTTTTTATCTAATTAATGTTTTTTATTTATTTTTTACTGCGCGATAAAAAATAACATTCGTTTTAAAATGACAAAATCGTTTGATTTTCTAATTTTGCGTTCGATTTACCAGACTACAGCCTTAACACATGGAATAGTTTAGGAAAAATTAGTGTTGTGTCCACTCAAACCTTCCAATGAAAGGTCATTAGTCCTGTAAATGCCAATACTTCCATATCTCTTCTCGAAAAAGTTTTTCTCACTGTTGCAAAATATTTTAAATAGCTAAGAAAATGATAAAAATTTACACGTATACATACGTAATATTATGCATTTAATGTTACCCATTTAAGTACATAATGTGTTATGTGCTCCGACAATTAATTGTATTTATTTTAATGATCCATTGTATTTATTTTCTTAATGCTTTTGTACGAATTTTAATGTTCCGTAAAGTAATGTGTATATATCTCAAAAACGAAAAAAAAACTTATAAATCACGTTATTTGTAAGATGTCAATTAAATTTAATGAAGATATTAAATAAATCAATTGCAAACTCTAGGGGAAAGTGGGGCAGATTGATACATAAAAAATACGTCTTATATTTTATGTAAGAAAAATATTAAAAACATATTATTTTTTACCTTATGCATGGCATAACTAATAATTATTAAATAAGCAACCAAAAGAACCATTTAAATGAGAAAACAATGAGAATTTAACGACTTTAGTAAAATATGGGGTTTGTCTTATTCTGCCCCACGAACGGGGTACTTTGGTACACAGCGCAAATTGTGTAAGAAAGATTATAATTTACAAAAAAAAACAAAGAAACTATTTTTCGAAATAACAGCGTTACAAATCATTAATAAAAGTCTAAACTGCGATTTGAAACTGACACTGTTTCACACATATCAAATGCTTTATGGCAGGTTTTCTTAACAGATTTATATTACTTTTGCCAAAATGCTACAAATTATTTTTTTTTTGGCATTTCAAACACATCAAATGACTTCACTAAAATAAAAGTGTGTATTTTCAAATATAAGCAAAATAGTAAATGTTACACGGTATGTAAAGTTGTCACTTAAACTAGCCAATGACAAGTCGAAAGTCTGATAAATGACGTCCACATTCTCTTCTCGATGTTCTCCATCTCTGATGTAACTTTCTGTTTTCTTTCCCTCTGTTTGATACAGCAGTATTTACGTCATCATCAATACGTCCTTCATTAGTGTTACATCTATAAGTTTGCACCATTTTCAATAAAAAATAATTGCTAATCTAGGGATTATGTTATTAACTGGGAACTATTATACACAAGTAAGGCGCTTTGACCCGTATCAATGTGCTCCGTGTCTTAGTGTATCAATTTGCCCCAGCAAATATTTTCTAAAAACAATTATTAATAAACCAGTAAAGTAATTCTTTAATCGAGTGATATCCCAATTGATGAATAAAATAACATACCCTTGAATTTATCAAATTTAATTTTTAATAAATATCAATGGCTAACTGATGGGTGGTGCGTTTTCAATTGGTATATTCACACATGTGAAGATACGTTTTGATGATGTTGCGACACAACTAACGTTGGTGGATTTTGAAATATTGTTGGTGTTTCAATGTTTCCCTCGCATCAAAGTGCCCCACTTCCCCCTACTTAGGAAATGTCGTTTCTTGCGTGGATATTCTTAATAATGTCAGTTTGTAGATAATACTGGTTGGAAATTTTCCTAAGGACCATTATATTTAATCAACTTCAGTATGATATAACTAATAATATTTATAATTAAAACCGGTATTAAATATGCATTTGTGTTTATCTTATATAATCAAGTGCATGAGACGTTTTAGCAAGATGATTGAAATAAACTAGTTTATTCAATTATACTTTATATGTAACATTTTCTCCTTGATTTTAAAAATAATATAAAAATTTACACAATTATTATAGGAAGATTAGATTAAGTTAAAATTCACAAATAAGCATAAGACGAATAAATATATGATTTACAGTGACACAACAAGGAACGCCCCATTTTTGTGAATTTGCTTCGACTCGCTAGAAAATGTGTGCTGAGCAGAGCAATATTAACGATTGTTTTTATTGTTAATATTTAAAGCAGTGTTTTTTATATAGCCGCTAAACCTTGAAAAACACAGATTAAATCATTACCTATGTGGTAAAATATTTCAATAAATGTTAGTAAATATTTGTATAAAACCACAAACCGACATTTCTATATTTACAGGTTTTAAGATGAACCCGTCTTTTCGTCATCACATGAATGAATGCATCTATACTCCAGATCTTTACTAACTTCTGTTGTATTTTTATCTCTCTTCAATCCATGCCTTATATTTGAGAATGTTGATTACGCCTGACTTCAGGCATGAGGCATGACTTGTCTGTGGACAGTCTCCCTCCATCTGAAACGGTTTTGTGCTCTTCTATAAGCATTCGTCAATGATGGTTCTGATAATTCAGTGACCATGCCACTCTATCTTGTCGATTGACGTTCACGTGACCTTGTCCTTTCAACAGAAATTTTTTCTCCAAACTATCAGAGTTCCCCCTGGAAATATGTCCAAAGAACTGCAGGATTCCTTTCTCGCACATAAATGTTAGTCTTTCTTCTATGTCCAGTTCCTGGAGTATAGATGCATTCATACGTCTAGTCGTTTACGGTATCCGCAGCATTTGCCGCCAACACCACATTTCAAAAGCTTCGATTTTTTTTCTTTTCAGATTCCCTCATTGTCAAAAACTCTACATCTTACATGAACACTGAGAAAACCAAGGCCTTCACCAGTCTCTCTTTGGTGTTAATGGTTATACTGTGATTCTTCAAAATCTTTACCAGCCGACTCATAGCACTTTTGGCAATACCAATACGTCACCGTATTTCACCTTCACACCCACCACCATCGCTCATGAGAGAAACTAGATAAATGAAATTTTTGACTCTTCCTAAGTTGTGCAATAAGGATAATTAACTTTATTAAATAAAACAATGATAATAAGCTTAGTTTTGCTCATATTCATTAAGAGTCCCAGGTTTGAACTAGCAGCATCTATTCGGTCAATTAGTTTTTTCATTTCAATCTCTGACGATTTTTTATAACATCATTCACACTTGATGAGCCACATAAATAAGGTTTATTCCTTTTAAAAATAAACTTGACGCGAAGCTAATTTGGATAGTCTAGGCTTATGATATGTCATAGGTTGAATTTAGTGGACAAACTGAAAATATTGTTGGTAAAAATCATCTGGTTTACAATTTTTTTTTCATCTGAATGTATGTAAACATTTTTTGATAACTCACTTTTTGTATGGCATCTGATATAAAACAATGCCACGCTTATGATATTTTCTTTCAATTATATCAACAACCATAAATCTGTCACAAGTTGCAAACCTGACACAGGAATTGATTGTCACACCTAGTCAAAACAAAAGTTGGACGACAACTGACAGGAGCCATCAATATCATTTCTTTCTGAAATCTATCAGTCTCATAACTTTAACTCATTGTTGATATAATAAGGAATATGAGGAACGTTTTAAAACGCGAGCGAACGTCATTTCTTATGCTTGTAAATTGACGTCACCTAATATTTAATATTTATCAAATATATTTTGAACTAATGTTTTGTATTTTTTTTCAATACGTTTTCATATTTTCTTATTTTTCATACTTATCTATCGTACTAATTAAGATTTGTAAAGAATATATAAAATTATTAAACTTTGTTAGAACGTGACTCTTTTCATGGGTATATCAAAATCCAGAATATGGCTCTCGTGAGCCTCATGTATAGGATATATTGCACCCAGTTAAAAAGTTTGAAGAAAGTTTTCAATAGGGAAATATCACAAAATACGAATACCGATAAAAGTATATAAATGGATTAAGAATGATTAATTGTATTTTCAAAATCAATGTAGATATTGTGGAGAAATGTTATCAAGTATAACTTTAAAAAAAAAATGATAAAAAATATGTCACTAGAAATACGCGACATGTTTGGCATTGATAGTTGTGACGTCAAGATTTGCTACGATGGTCCATAAAAAAATTGAAAGGTTGGAAATAAAGTTATATATGTAAATAGTAATAATAAACATGAATCGTGACGTATTAGGGGCATGGCCAATGCAATATTTCATAGACCCCTATTCCTTAAAAAATGTAAAAAAACTAATATTTCCCCATTACGTACTTATTTTTATAATCGATACATTTCAAAATTATAATAATATTAAAGGGTTAAATGATTTTATTTAAAAAAAAAAAAACGGCATCAAAGGAAGATAATATGTTCGCTCACGTCTAAAAAAAACATCATCATAAAGGCCAGCATCTATGAAAATTAGTTTTTGTAATAATGGGCAAAATTAAGATTTAATGGTGATTTTCTTATTCAATCAATTTTGTCTAAATTGACGAAACCGATTTTTCTATTTAACTGGCCTTTAGCATCTTCAACTTTGAGTTTTTAGCCTTAAGCTTTTATCGCTTTTTTAGCTTTCGTTATTTACGTATATATATATATATATATCTGTACCTTAAAGCTAAAAAGCTGGAAGTCACAGTTTTTCAAAATTGAGTTATGAATGTCATTTTGCTCATATATTTAGATTCTATTAGTGCTAAAAACATTGCAGTTCTTCGGTATACCACCACTGAAATAGTTTGTTTTAAAACACTAGTAGTGCAGTAATAATACTTAGGCTTTTAACAAAATTCAATGGTTTGCTGGTGTTAAAGCAGTGGATACCGAATAAATTCCACAATTTTTATAACAAAGTATCTTTGACGCAGCGAGGGATTTTGCACAAGATTAAGTATTATTGTCATAATCAACCATACTTAACCATTTCTTATGCTTTTAATTTCATTATTTTACCTTGCTTTTTTCAGATACTGTTTACTTTCATTTATTGTTTTATTTCTATTAATATTATGTCAGTTACTTTATATTTACCTGTTATTTTCATAAATAATTGATGTTTTAATGAATGGCACGTAGTTTAATGTTTCTGCCCAAAGCAAGTTTTATAGATACATTGTATTTCATTCAATATTCTACATGACTTTTTATACTAAGATCTGAGGAAGAATTAGGGCGCGGGCAGGGCGGTTAGAACAAAAAACATTGAAGTTCCATAGTTATTTGATATTCCATACTTTAAAGGTTTTTTTCTTAAATATTCTTATCAAAAGCCTATGAATCCAAAAAAACATCAATAAATTGTGTTTTTACTTCGAGAGATACATTTAAAACAGTTTTACAACTTCAAACCGCTCTCCTGAACAATTTCTCAAATGTGACTTTTAGCATTTCAGCTTTAAGGTACATTTATTATTTTTTACTTTACACACGCAATAGTTTTTTAATAGTATATATGTTTTGTTTGTTGTGTACTATGAAAATGTATAAAAATTCTTACACGTAAAAGTCGTTTCTTAATATGGACATGTCTTATATTGAATAAGTGTGTAGTATGTTTAGTTTAAGTGTGTAAATAAGGTATATTTGTTTCGAAGAAAGTATTGAGTTAACACCTAATATTGGAATTTTAGTAACCATTTACTTAAGAACTGTTAGGTCAATAGGAACACAAATATTTCATTTATTTTTGTTTCCATGTTTATGGTTCCCACAATAGAAAGTTTTGTACGTGTATTTTTATATCGAAATGGACAATCTTTTGGGCATCTTAATTCTAAGCAACGAATAATTTTAATCAAAATGTTTTTTTTTTTGTAGATTGATGTAAGTTGCAGGAGATTGATTAAAATACATATATATTAATAATAATATGATGCTCACATAGTTTTGCGTGTTGTTGTTGTTGAGATTGCAATATGAATTCGTTGTCCATCTTTCAAAAAGGCGTACCTCGTTTTTTGTCGAAATTGAGTTATAAATTTAATTTTATTTTATTTTTATTTTTATTTATTAAGGAAAAACAACAGTTGTTATATAAGAATACAAAATATAAAAAATAGTACATACACCCAGTTAGATTTTTTCACAAATATAATGAGAGAACATGTTACACAGTAAAGAGAAAAATAATATATTATTTAAGACACGAGAAAAAAAAGAGCTCGCAAGAAGGTTGAGGGATGAGTAAATAGAGTGGAGGAGTGGAGGAGTGGAGGAGAGGGATTTTCACAATATAGTTGACCAATCCAACATTTTAATATTAAAATAAAATAAACATATTTAAAGGAACATAACATATACAGTGTTTCAAAAAGTTTTTTTTTGAAGTCACAAAAGTTTGAATTAAAAATATCTAAATGGGGACAAAGTAAATTTAATTTGGAGCAGCTACGATAAAAAAACAAGTTTTGAACATAACATTTAATAAAAATACAGTTATATTTTTGTCTTAAAATAATAGGAAATAACCCATCGAAATTATTTCTTCATTATTTTTAAAGGCAAAAATTGTACTAATAAATTCGAGATTCGTCTTTTTGATAGATGGACGACGAATTTGTCATTTGTGGTATAATTTTTTTTCTTATTTTTAATGCATAATATGTATTTTTATTTTATATTATTTTGTCTTCCAACTCAACACAGTGCTTTTGGTCTCATGGAGTTAAAGATGCGTTACTATTTAATTTAATTTATGTAATTTAATAATACTTAAATAAATAAACTAGTAAAAAATCCCTTTATTTCACGTTAGTTTTTGTCATCAAATACGTATCCGCACCTAATGGCACATAGAACAATGTATTGGTATACTAAATGCAAGGTATATCGGTCATCTGTTACATGAAATTGATCAGTCTTACGCTTCAGGTGCGCCAGTCCAGAAACATGAATTTTTGGAGTGTAGAACCACTTTTTTAAGCTAAATTTCATGTCGCACTTCCTGGGAATCGAGCCCACGATCTCAAACATGGCAGTCAAACTTGCTATCTCAACTCGATTTGTTCATTCAAAATTTTCACCTGAGAGTAGCCATCGGCATCGATTCGAAAGCACTCGTCTAAAATTCTGTTTCAATTTCACAGACTGAACGGTAACTGTATGTATTTTCTACCGACGAACAGTAATTGTTTAAAAACTTTCAGATCTTTTTAGATGTCAAATAATAATATTTTAAACCCCGCTATTCAGTTTACGAAACTCGACATTTTATAAATTTATTTTTAATTTAAACAATTTTATTGGAATTATTACACTTAATCGCATCTAGGTGCTGACATCGTACTCCGATCATTTGTTGCATGGCTTTATACGCATACATTTTTGTTCCGATTCGCTTCGGTAATTTCGTACAATGTACTATACATCCGTAGAATTTTCTTCGAACTCTGTTGGCCCCCATAAATGTACTCGTATGTTTAAAATACAAAAGACATTTATAGTATTATATTCACTCTCGCGTACGTGATTCTCTGATACAAGCGGCTACGATTAAAGCGTTTGATTATAAATTATAGATTCATTAAACAGTGGAAACGATGTATTTTTGTCACTGGAACCAAAGACATTAATTATATTTAAAATAATTTATTAGAATATGTTGCTTATAAGTACTTAAGTAGATACAATAAAACAAATTAAAAATATTATTATAAACGTTCTCTGGCAGACGACACTATATTTATTATAAAACATTCAGGTTCAAAGTTACACTCATAACATATTAGTCGGGTTGTGGTCTTGTGGCTAGTGTCTCGGACTCATGGACCAAAGGTCTGTGGTTCGAATCCCACTCTACCCTAACTTGATTCCATTTTCTAATAGTGAGTTATTTACAACTCGTTGAACTGGCCCTCAAAATGGAATATTTGAGTAAATCATAAGAACGCAAATATTTCTTTTTCAAAAAAAATATTTAAAATGAAATTACCACCAAGACACTTTAGGTGGGTTGTTGGTGATTTTTCCATATATTACAGGAATAACTAACTGTGGTTCTATTTCAGCTGGTGGGAAAGACGGAATTCGGAAGGAATTTATAAAAAATACACCACAACACCCAGATCAATTGAGAAAAAAATATTTCTTAGATTTTTTCTTCCAACTGGCCGGAATCAAACTCGCGACGTTAATTTCTCAGTAGGCCAACCAACTAACAACATCACGGCGCCAGTCAACGAAAATAATTTATAATGTTAAAATAATGAATTTACAAATATTCATTTTTCCGGCTTTTATAATTCGTCGGGTTTTTGTCACAAGTTGCTAACTACAAATTTTGAAAAAATGAGATGTCTTCATAAATGGTATCTTTGGTAATCTTTGCTTAAAAAGTAAATCCTTTTTTTTGTATTTTATAAACACAAAAAATAATATTTTATAATGTTCAACTTGCAGCTTTATTTGCATTGTTGATTTGGGACGAGCTTTTAACTTTAAAAGCGCAATATCTCACAACTAGTCAAACGTAGTTATCAACTTGTTCCAGAAACCCGACAAATACAAATTCACTGCTTTAAAATATTTTTTTTAAAGCAGTGAATTTGTAAAAGTAAGACCAAACTAATAGTGGTCGATGAAGCCAATAAACTACCTTCGTATAACGTATGAAAACATCTTGAAAAAGTTAAGGATTTTTATCTTTTGGGCTCAAACATCAGTGACAATGGTGGTTGTGACAAATAAATTAAAAAGCGGATCGCTATGGATAAAGGTGCAATAGATAGACTTGTCAAGATATATAAAGATCGAAGCATTACCAAAAATGGAAAGGCTCACTTTGTTGAAAATCTGATTTTCTTCACATTCTTGTCGGAGTAGAAACATAGACATTGAGAGAGTCAGAAAGAAAAAAAATTACACCTTCGAAATGTTGTGCCGGAGAAGAATGCTCCGGATTCCATGGACAGCGATACGTACAAGTGTATTCATACCGAATTAATTAAATATTGGGGACCAACTATCAACAATATGTCACAGGGGAATTCTAAAATATTTTGAACACATCGCCAGGAAAAAAACAGATAGCCTCGTAAAGATCGCTGTGATGAGTGAAGTGGAGGGAAAAAGATCCAGAGGTCCATAACTACCCGATTGACTGATGCTCTTTGCTATGTGCAGAACACAACAACTTAGAGGCAGAAGACAAAAATAATAACTGAGTGCAGTCGCCTTCCTAAGTCATGAGGGAAATGACCAAAGAAATAAATTAATAAACATATCCCATTTTGACTAATTATGTGACGAAATAAAATGTATTGTACAAATAAGTTTTGTACACCCATTTATACCTTAACTAATAAACAATATACTCGTACATACAAAAACAATTTAAAAATAAAAACATTGTTATAAAATCCAGAGGCTTTCCGATGACACTATCTACCGATATAAATGTTTGTTTTTGACAAAACTCATCGCCATCCCACGAAACGGTGCAATAGATCCAGTATCTCTAGTCTCTTTTGGGAACTTATTAAACATCTTAAGTCTTTTGTGATACAGATTGTTTTGAGTTGCTTTCAAAAAAATATACAATACCTCATGTGGCAGGTAATCTGCTTGTTAGTATGTTTTCCTCGAAGCATTGGCAATTGTGGGATTTTGCACTTTGATGGCTTATAAAATCCAATATCCCTTTCGAAGAATTGTATTTAGCACTTAGTTTGATGATCTAGCCATGTTTCGCAGTTCCTGTGCCTATAAACAGCTTGGTTTGATGGCTACGTGAGATAATTAAGGATTACCAACACGTCCATCCGCCATGATGGACATCGGAGTATTGGAACGTCATTGGCTGCATCCGGTGCACTCTGTACCAGGGGTGTCCAATCTTGTAACGTCAGTGGGGCACAAAAAATACTATATTTTGGTAAATAGACAGTTACACAAACGTCACCAGGATGAATGACAGCATTCGGAAAAGGCCCTCCTTATGATTTGCCAAATTCACAGTGGAAACAGTAGCGTTAAATTAATTTAAAAACGCCATACAAGAAATAGAAAAATTCAAAAGAGTAATTCAATAACAAATATTTTTATTTGGAGGCAGTTTTCTAAAAACTACGAAAACTGTTTTATTTATTTAAAAATTTGAGTATTATAAAAGAACAGATTAATAAATAAAAACGAAATAATTCGTGTTAATAAAATTGTAATCAACTTGTGGTGAAGCGTGTTCTTGGACCTTTGAACCTTAAGTCAATAACACTACCGCAAGACCACAATTCGGTCTTTAATAAAGATAGAAAAACTATAAAATATAAAATAAACTAAAAAATTTGTGGTTTAATCAAAAGTGCCTTAAGGAGTTTATGTACATGCTATAGTTCATAAGATTATTTTATTTTCTACTTAAGTACCTTGAATTATATAACGATATAAGGACATTCGATCCAAATAATCTTCACATTCGTTTGGAAATGCCCTAATAAGGCGAAACAATTGTCACGAAGTTTTTATTTTTATATGTTTATATTTGTAAAAATAAAATAAAATGTTCAGTAGACTCAAATCAGTGTATGATTTCTAATTATAAGTTTAAATAGAAAAACTATTTTTAATTCATTGCTTTCTTAATTAACATTCATAAACATATTCACAATCAGTTGATGCAAAATGATTGACTTAATAATTAGACTTAAATGCATTTAAGAAGCCCGAGAGACATCTGAAAACGATAATACTATTCTTATAAAACAACTTATAATTTATTTTTCAATGAATTGGAAAAAATTAAAATTGCATTTTCTTTGCAGAATACTCAATTTTTCACATACTTAACAAAAGTTTCTGCAACCAATTTGACCACGGGCCGCGTGTTGGTAAACCCAGATTTATATTATTTATGCTACTGACGTCATGATATACAGGAAGCTATCGACTTCATTAAGAAAACTACAGAATAAACAAGAGAGAATTATGTTTATTTTAGAGAGAAACTTTATATATTATTCAATTTTATTAGCGGCTATGTTCGATTGTCCAGAAGTTATGCATGCACCGTAATGCTTAGATAAGCTATGGGTAAAAGCACATTATTATATTGTGTCTAAATATTGATAAATCATTATTACACGGTTATCATTATTACTGTTTTGGTACTCTGATAGCCACTTATTACCTATTATTTTAATTTGCAATAAAGGTACATGACGGTAAGTCATCAATCTTTCGCTTCCACCTTTTTAACAAGTATTTAAAATATACACCGACAGAAATTGACCATGAGACTACAAGTATAGTGTCTTAAAACAATGCGCCAACTACTAGGCAACAAGGATTCCTGGCAAGGATTTTTATTTATTTAACTTTTTTTACAAGCATATTTGTGCATAGGCGGGCGTTTTGCTAAATAGCAATTTCTTCCAACTAACCAATAAAATAAAAGGTGTTTTTTATAAAATTTTAGTTTTAAAATGCAGGCGAAAAAAACTAAAATTATTTATTAATTATTTTAATTTAAATAGTCACAAACAAAAGTCAAAATTTACCCGAATCGTGACGTATTAGGGGCGTAGCCAATTAAATTATTAATAAAAAAAAAAACTTTATGCTACAAAATAAAATAAAAAAATTACTCGGCAGTAATTTATGAACTGGAGCTTTATGCTGGAAAGATGTGACATTTTGTCACCCACTCGACAATAGTCGATTGGGCATCTCGATTGCTTTGTTATAATGCTATTCTTGAGAACCCTCTGACAATTTAGTTACTAAGACGAATGAGAAAGTGGCAACGCTAACAAATCCGTATTTATCTATGGCTCTCCTGCCACACGTAAACTTTTATTGTTTCTTGTCAGACTTCTTCCGTTGAATATTTTGTATATGGAAGATTATGAAAAAAAAATTGAACTGTTTTACTAAGACACTGCAACATTGATACTTATTATTTGCCTTTGACATAACATACATCTACATGTAATTAGAAATGTTTCATATTCATTTAATGGATTTTGAAAACATATTATATAATATATATCTCAAATACGTATTTTGACATTTGATGAGCGATAAAATAATTTTGAAATCATGTTTCTACTGAAACTTCATTTGATATTGGATTATAAATAAGTACAGTTATATAATTGTATTTTTTGCACATTTGTTTATACATCATCATAATACAGCATTCAAATACGAATGCCGAGCGATTAACAAGAAGGATGTTTGATGGCTAAAGTTATGATATCGCATTCGATTGTCAACGTCGAATGCTTTGGGGCACTCGAGATAAAATCGATTAGTTTTCAATCGAATGCATTCGTATGGGTGATTCAAGAATGCTGTCACTCTTTGAATTATGGAAGTCGCATACGATTCTAAAGACGAATGAGTCCAGCATAAGGCCCCTGATGGGCGTTGCAATTCATCATGGAGATATATAGGAGCGTTAGGACTATAAAATACAGTGAACCTAAGTGAGAGGGTGTGATAGTCTCTCCGCTGTCTAATTTTGAGCCATTTGCTCGTATGTTGCCAACGATAATCTGATAGGTGGTATTTCCAAGGACTACAAATATACCTAATGTATGTTTTCTGGGGTCTATGGAGTCCAGGAAAAGTTAAATATTTATTTAAGATGATAATTATAATACTAATAACCTAAAATAAACAACAACATAACAATTTTTTTTGCAACAGAGAGGGAAAACATTTTTAAGAAGGAAATATGGGAGTCTAGGCATTCCAGGGCTTATGACCTGTCATTGGCTGGTTTAAGTGGCCACTTTACACTTTACACACTGTGTAACATTCACCATTTTGCTAATGTTTAAACATCTACATTTCCTCAACTCTTCCATCTGTTGACTTTTGTGAAGTAAAGAAGCTGAAACCTTTATTATGTGGGTAAGATTCATCCGGCTGAACCAAATCACCTACAAGGCAACGCCTGAAAACAATTTTCCAATTTTTATACTTCTTATTTTACCAGGTAGTTACTCAAACATTGTTGAATTATATGACTATCTACCTACTTGTGAATTTATTATTTATGTATAAAGGAAATCATACAGTATTTATATAAATACAAGGTACAAAAGAACATTGAAAAAAAGTAAGACCAATTAATGATTTCACTTTTTTTTTATGAATGCAGGAGGAGGAGAAAAAATTAATTGAATTTTAAAAAAATGATATAAATATGGTATTTACAGTGTAATATGATAATGTCACTAAAATTGTCATAACAGATAATCTGTATTCTTTGAAGAGAATAGAGTTAGGAATGTCGAAGAGTACTGATTGACGAGTTCTACGGACAGGAACTCGATATGAAATGCTTCTTACACTTTCTGGGCTATCAATTAAGTTATTAACAATTTTATAGAGAAAGCTCATATCCAACATAATACGCCAAGTTGCGAGATTTTGAACTAAAAATTAGTGGACTCAGTCATACTTTAAAATGAAACAGTAATACAATATTTAATTATACTATTTGTTATTTAAGAACGTTTTTAAGTAAATTTACCGATACATAGCAGTACTTCATTCTTCTTGGGTTGGGACCTGAAACGTAAATCTGATCTTACCTTCCATGTAACAAAAATAGTCCACATTCGCTGCAAATCTTCGGTTGAGTTGCAGTGCCCTATTCATCGCTGGGTGCGCACAGGAAAATGATGATGAATGCCAAATCGTTGGTAGTCACTTGGATTCAAGTCCTTTCGCGTGATTACGTCACTCGTTGCGTGAAAAGTCTTATTTGATGGGAGTGATTGAGATCATGTGACTGACTGTGATAAATGAGCATAGTAAGGTATGGAAGACGGCCAACATGTCTGTAATGAACCTTTGGCTGTTAGTGCGCAGGCGCTCAATCAATGTCCAACACCGTCATCCAATCACAGGCTGACAACTGTGACATATTGCCCGGCATCTTCCCGCCAACAATTATTTGAAAACGGACAAGGAAGTGCTTTAGAACCCGTTATTGAAGTTTTATACATTAAGCAATATTAGTATGTTCAAATAATAACCTAAAAGCCATTGTCATCCTTTAACCTAAACTAAAGTCAATTATAAAAATTAATTATTTAGTGCACATCTAAAACTATTCTTTAGGCAAAAAATAAATAAATCAAACAAAATTAAAACTGTAAAATGTTTTCCTTGGCACGGGTTCTCCCCAGTGAGGATCGCATTGTTAATTCAATAAGGAAGTTCAGCGGTTTCAAAAAAAATCATTTGTAAATCGACTATCAAACTAAGCCAAATTAACAAAAAACAATTTTTTATTTTAATGACTTAGATCCATAAAGTTACAAATAAAATTATCAATAAAACTTGTGGTTTAGTTTTACTCTTTTTAATTTGACCAACAAGCACTTTTGTCTAAGAAGGCATCTTCTGAACTGGTCAATTTTCAACCTCTCAGTACCAGAGTAAAACATTGTTTTCTTGCATTTACGTACGACTTACACAGTACGACTTTTGCTCAGTGGCATCTCTTATTTACCGCACCGAGAGTGTTCAATATTTTGGATGAGCGTATTAAGCTCTCAAGGACAAAAAATATTGTCAAGAAAGGAGTTAAGAACTGGATTTTCCTTAGTGGGAGGGATTTGAGTAGGAAGCTCCTTGATGATTTTTCAAATGTTTGAGTTTACTGTTTACCATATCGATGTACCATATATATGTATTTTTTTAAAATTATTTTTTATGTTTCTGATTCTGGTAATATACTCATGTGTCTGTATCAACGAATTCCGTCCCATGGTGTTGGAACTTATGTCACATACAATACACTTATTTATGTAAATAAATAAATTTATAAAGTCTATTATTTTTTCTATTTTTTTTAAAGCTGGTATAGTTTACAAAAAAACATGTCCCTACTTCAGGAATAATATTGGGGCTCTGGGGGTGTAAAATAAAAGTACATAGTACAAAAGGCATACATTAAAAATGATAAAAAAACAAATGAAATAAAAAAAAAAAATATTATACATATTTATAAGCATAAAAATAAATTATTGTGAAGTTTTTTTATATTCTCAAATAATTGAGAAAACAATTGTGACTAAACACAAACGTCAGAAAAAGCGTGGGCTACGAACATTAAAATTATATTGTCTTGTTAACAATATATCTTTGGCTAAATGCATGCAAAAAATGGGGTAGATTGGTTAAGAAAATATCGAGATATTATTATTTTTCTTCGCGTACCTGAGGAATGACGCTGGTACTGAGAAGGTTAACAACATTTAGAACTTTAATAATATTTCTTACAAGGTTTGGAAATGTAAAAAAGGATAACATAAGTAAATATAAGTATAGAAAGCGCTTGTTGGTCAAATAAAATTGAAACAAAACCAAAAAGTATTATGTATTTTTTTAAAATAATTTTATCTAAATCAATAATTATATAGTTTAATTAAGAAATATCTACAAAAAAACATCTATGTAATATTTTTATGTTTCGTATTATTAGCGCTATGATTTTTTTAAGTTTTGTAATTTTTAAATTACTCCGCCCGTGACGTCACAAGTTGTCATTGTTGTTATTATGCCAGGTTTAAGTTTACAACGATTTAAACGAGCACTAAATAAATAGTCCAGATCTTGTCCTGATGTCCCTTATGTTTGTCAATGCTTCTTTTCTTTTTTTAATTGTTTTTAACTATTCTTTTATTTTTATACTAAAAATCTATAAATTGTATACATGGACAATGTCCGTTAATAAATTAATAAATACTAATCTTGTAAATATAAGGCATCAATAAAAAATGACTTATTTATAATATTTCTCAAAAATTACGTCAAACATTATAATTTAATTTTATAATTACACAATATTTTTTTTTTTCTTTCACCCCAGGGACGAAGGATATGAAGCATATGAAGCAAGTGAGGCTGAGCCTCATTAAGAAATCATTGATATTCACCAGTACCTAATATGTATTTTAATTCGCATTATATCAACACATTATGAAGATAAAAAAACTAGCAACCAATATAAAAATGCTCAAAGATGCCTACAACATGGTCTGTACTGTGTTATTTACTATAGATACCTACTTTACATTTACGCATATTATAATTATCCTTAATATCTGAGCTTCACTATAAATTTGGTATCAAAGACGCCACTGTTTCACCCTGTAAAAATAAGCGCATTCATTTAACTGTTCGGCGTTTTTTCAAATTACTAGGCACAAAATATTACAAACTGCAATTATTATTCTAACGTTTATTTATTATAGATAATTTGAATGCAGTTTCACCAAGAAATGGACGTGAAGAACTCAACCTATTGGATATAATAAAAACATTTTATGGTTATTCTATACGAACCCACAGTCCGTAACTAACTAACAAGGCTCGAGTTTTCCACTATCAGCTAAATCGCTTATGGCAAGACGAAACACGAGACAGTATCATTTACTATTATGGAGAAGATCCGTAGCATCAGAATTATTCCCTCTAATGCAACATCACATTCCGAGATAGCGGGAGACCAAGATGGCCATCACTTAACCTTTAATCCAAAGAAGGATACCTGTAATTTTATAATAACAATAAGATTTTGAAATTTTGCATATTGTTATAACGAGCGAAGATAATGAGGATAATTTTCTCAGGGGTAAAATGGCTTGAGAAGCCATTTTGCCATATTTGAATAGAAGGATTTAACAAATAACAGGGTAATACAGCAATTTTAAACACATATTCAAAGGCATAGCGTTAAATTTATCCGTGGAAAAGTTTTTTCGCTTATCTACTCCCTGTTTGCTCAAAATATAGGCTCATATACATCTTTTAAACTTATAATATAAGAACTCAAACACTGATTTGAGTCTACTGAACATTTTAATTTATTTTTACAAATAAAACAACAATTTCGTGACAATCAACCCTAATTTTAAAATAATAAATGAACAAACCAATCTTATATCTTTACCACAATTAAACATATTTAAATATAATGTTATTTTACACTATGTCCCTTTATGTACACGCATGCACGATGCGTTAATAATAGATAAATCATTTTAAAATTGCATTGAAATTTTAGGAAATTCTTAAAATATGAATATTGTGTAAAAATAAATTAATGTTTTTATCAATCCTGTGTTTGCAAATGAATACGCAAATGATAAAGATATGTTTAATATAAATAAATTTATTATTTCCAAATTTAAAAACTCAAATAATACTATGTTGTTTTAAATTGAATACCCTTTATAACTTATATCTGTATTTTTAAGGATTTTTTTTCTTACTTCTTCTAATTTTAAGATTTTTTTTATATGACCGATGGGAAAAAAGAACTCCTGTTCTCTTTCTACTGGAATAAATATGAAGGATTAGTTTTTATATATTTTTTATTTTCTTGTTCTTATTACTTTTGTGTAAAATGCATGTCTGTTCTTCATATATATAAATATATTTAAAACTTGTAAAAACCTACAAGGCGTTTAAATAAATAATTAAACTAAATAAATAAAGCTTCGTTAATTATCTTACAATACATACATGTATGTACAAACTATTACCAATTTCGGGGAAAAAAAATTGGAGTATTATTGAATTGAAATCTATAACCTACTTTCACTATCTATTAAAACAATTAGTAACGAGAAAAAAGTCTTTAAAATGGACAGTGGAGCTGGGTTAAAGTAAAATGGGTTGTCTTATTTGCCCAAACCAAAATTGAATCAACTGCTCCACAAGTATATAGCTTGTGTTAGGTTTTTATTCTTTCATGTGCGTTTTGTAAAATAAATAAAATAGATGCACATACATTAATTATAAACATAAACACGTTGTGTTTAAAACTGTCTGTTAGTCTTCTTTGTTTATTCTCAAATGTAAAAATATTCTTAAGTGTCCTCGGTACGGGTAACGCCAGTAAGGTCACATTATGTTCATTATTAATTATAGTTTGTAAGAGAAAAAATATAAATAAACAAATAAATAAATAGTTAGTTTGTTATAAATTTTTCCGAAATAAAATATAAATACCTAGATTCCCCATTACCTATTAAACACTTAGCCTTGCCCTTAATTATTGGTTTTCCACGCAATTATGATTAATGTGCATGCTATAGTTCATACGATTATTTTTATTTGTTTCTTAAATACCTTGAATTATGTAACTAAATAAGGACATTCAATCTATCTAATCTTCACATTCGTTTGAAAATGCCATAACAAGGCGAAACAATTGTCACGAAATTGTTGTTTGTATTTGTAAAAATAAAATAAAATGTTCAGTAGACTTAAATCAGTGTTTGATTTCTTAAATTATATGTTTAAATATGGAGTTCTACAAAATCATCACCAAATCAATCAATCATATTTATCTTGTAATTTGAAGTATAATAGGCCAAATATTTTTTTTTGTATGGTAGCTGAAACGATTTGCTCATTTTTATTATTATCTTTCGACAAAATATGTTTATATTTCACATATTTATTTACTTGAGATTAAATGTATTTTTTGTTTATTACTGAATTTCTAAGCAGCTGTGCTAATTTTGTTCACTAGCGGTACCTAGTACATTTATAGTTCGTTGTTTTAACTTGATATTTTTTAATCATTTATTAGTAAGAGCCATTATTATTCTTGTTGTGTCTCTCTACGTTTATTAGAAATACATATACTGCTATTTGTATCTTGACAATTTATGGTTTTGTAGAGCGTTTGATTCCTTCAATAGTGACCTCCGCGGTGTAGTAGATAAGACGTTTGACTTACACACGGAAAGCTCCGGGTTCGATTCCTAGTTAGAACACAAAAATTAAATATGTGATTTTTCTCAAGCCTGGGTGTTTAGTGCTGTAATCGACCATTGTAATTAAGCCTTCTGGCTTGTTGTGGTGTAAAAAAAAAATTTTACAAAAAAAGAAAAAGATTCATCGATTGTCAATGTAGATTAAATGTAGTTTTTAAAAAATTATTTTGTTGTCTTTGTAGTCTGTGTTATTGAATTAAAAATGTATTAAAAATAATCAGCTCAACCTAAAACCATTATGCTTAATGTACATTTAAATTATGTTCTGTTGTTTTTAAAGTATTTTTTAAAATTTGTTTAAATTTGTGTAAAAATTTATAATTTTTTTTTTTTGCTGTTCATCTTTCATTATTTATTTAGTGATATTTGATCATTAACTTTTTCTCTCTCTTTATTCTCAATATAAAACTATTTGTAATATTTACTTAACTTTACTAAATATTATTATTGTGGGTTTTCATTACCAATATTATTTTCGATATAAAAATAAGTAAAGTACTTATATATTTGCTATCAATGACATCGTGAAATCATATCAAAGATACTTTTATTTTATTACTGGGTATATTGAAAAAAAAAAGAATTCTACCATACACGGTGGAAAATATAAACTTCATTGTCAATTTGCGTTACAACTTTTTTATTTTTCCAAAATAAAATATCACATATAAAATTATGCTTTTTTCGAGAACGTTTAATTGTGAAAAAAACACACATGAAATCGTAAGTTGCATTTATATGATAAGGCCATTGCAATGTTGATAATTGACACGTTTTCCGGTGCGTATCCATACATCAGTGACTTAATGTAATACTTATATTATTTAAATATGCAGAACTTATCAAGATGAATAAATAATTGTTACATTGTAACTGTTTGTTAATTAAATAGTATATATAATAGTGGAATTGGTAGGGGAATCAGATTATACTCATAAATAAAATGTATTCAGTTAAAGGTGAACACAGAAGGATCATTTTAGTAATGTGTTATTATAAGGAATAACGTAAAAGCTATTTTGTATGCGCATTGGGTATTATTAAAGTATGGACAATCAGATTAGTGTGTGAAATTTAAGGGAAAAAATGCGTTATTCATTATATCCTCTAGTTTTTAATAAAAAAATTGTAATCAAAAGGTTTATTTTAATAAATAAATTTTCTTGATATCTGTATGAAAATCATCAATACTAAGTTAGGTTTTGATATTTACATATAATTCTTGCAAATTCATTACACCCTATTGCATATAAAATGGCATATTGCATATAAATTCACTCTTTGTTGAACAGATTAATTCATATTCCCTTTAGTAAAGTCAATTGTAATTGCGAATTAATTGTAATAAAAAAATAGCTAAAAACAATGGATACAATTGTGACTTAATAAAAAAAATGTTAAAGAATAAAAATAAAAATAAATTCGTTAAAAAATACTCCTATTCTGTTTTTTTTTTTTTTAAATTAAAAATAAATCCTGGAAGAAAATTTTATTCACTGGTTCGATATCTTTAAATATTAGTAAATTCTTACCCTCCAATATCCAACCCACGTTTTATACAAACAACAATTTAGGGAAAATACTTGATAACCCTAAATAGATAATACATATTAAAAAAAAAAAAAGCGTTGAGTATAAAATTACGCGTGGAGATTGTAACAGTTAATATCTGTACCTCAGAGGAAGACAGACGCAAATTCAGAATTCAATGAAATGACATTTTGATTTTCGTATCCAGTTTGTGATCATGTCCATAGATTTTGAAAAAAATTAAGTCTTATATTGAAAGAAACGATGTATTAAGATACTGAAAACACAAAATGATGTTCTGAATTATTAGAAATCACTTAGAAAAAGTAGATTCTTTAGGCTATTATTGAACATTTGACGTTTGGATTTGAAATCGTCTGTCTCTGAGGTACATATATATCGGTCAAACTGCGAGATACTTAAAAATGAGAATTAACGAACACCGCCGTAGACTTTCTAGCAATATTTGTTCTAAATTTGCAATCCATATTATGGATACAAAGCATTTTTTTCATTTACGTAAAATTAAACGTTTACATTCAGTCACAAATAAATGGATTATAATGAATAACTTAGAAAATAATGAAATCCAAAAAAAAAAACATTTTTGAGAAAACTTATTTAATAATATTATATTCCTAGACTCTTTACCCCTGCCTTCAATATTCCCCATAATTAGGAAACCCTACTCCCTCAATCAGTACCTAAGTAATAATCCGTTTATTTCAGTTTAATTTATATTTACACCTGATGATCAGTAATTAAACTGGAAGTGCTATTATATTAAACTCGTATGTGGTAAAAAATTACAGTGTTTTTTTTTTAATGAATTAAAAAAAGTTCTACAAAATAAATGCTGAAACAATAAATAACACACCTTACAACATTTCATAATAAATTTATATCAGTGTCAATCTTGGAAAAACCCATAAAATATCAAATATGTCTATTGTCGGGCACATCCTAAAAAGCCATAATAAGTTAGTAAATATTATGCGAACAAGTCAGCGTAATGAATAAATAAACAATGAAATTCCATTTAAAATTGTATTTACATATACATAACATTATTTTTTTAATATTTATTTTATTTATTTAATTTTACAATACGCCCAAGCATTTACAAAAAATATACAGGTAAGTACAAACATAGTAAGTAATAACTTAAAAAATAAACAACGCTTTTTTGTATACATGTAGAAACAATAAAAAGCATACTGCTATGAAAAATAAAAAGTGAAACTTTACATGGTAAAAAAAAATAAATATGGATAGAAGAAAAGTGATTGAATTAAAAAGCAAATTGTAAATAACTTGTAACAAATTTAAACAAAAAAATCAAAATGTATACATATATACGTATAAAATAGTATTAACAAATTAATGTTAAAAACAAATAATTAAAATTAGTTTACAGTAAGTATATATAAGATAATACTATAATATCTGGTACACAAAAATATTAAATACATTAATTTCAGAAAAAGAGAGGATAATAATAATACACATCAAAAACAGAGAAAAAAATGTATAGAAAAGAAAGTTTCATTACAACATTAATAATTAATAACAGTGCATTTAAGAACGTTTTGAAATTTTCATTCCACTTTTATTTACAAATTATGTAATCAATTAACAAAAACATGTATTTTGTAAAATTCATTTACATAATAGACACAGCTTTTCCCACTGACATTTGCAAGAAAAAGTTTGCATTGAATAGTAACCAAGCGCCTCTCGAGCTTTCCTCCAGTAATCTTCATTACGTAGCGTGATGTGTTGTACAATTTTCTCCTAATTTCATTTAATAACGGTGTTTCTCACGGGGAATAAATCTCCGCAATTTATTGCAATAACTACTTACTACCGATCCACGGTTAAGTATACTACAGAGGGCCGTGGATTGAGACTTTAGCGCAAGGGGCCGGTTTTAGATCACTGAATTATTTTATCGTTTCTGTTCCAGTGAACTACATTCTAAATTACGAGAATGTAGTGATGACGCAAACAAATCTTTGTACTAGTTTTTTTTATACTGAAGCATAAAACCATAGAAAGATTGTCCCAAAGTGATATCGATTACGGCTTGGAAATTGATCCTGAAAAAAGTACCTAAATGATATTTAAAACGAGGAAATAGATTGTTAGTTAAAAATAATTATTTTTAACGCCTAAAGAGCTTTTACGTTAACAAAAGTTATAAACAATTTACAAACACGAA
Source organism: Micrasema longulum (assembly GCF_059751315.1). Classification (NCBI taxonomy): domain Eukaryota; kingdom Metazoa; phylum Arthropoda; class Insecta; order Trichoptera; family Brachycentridae; genus Micrasema; species Micrasema longulum. Next base: position 45,621 of record NW_028277717.1, read on the forward strand.
TTTACATTTTTTTTTTTTTTTAATATTCAAAAATATAAAAGAATATATGAAAGTACTAGAATATTATTAATATTTATAGCATTAACTTTGTGGTCAAACATTTCACTAAATGTTATAAAATATTTGTACATAACCACTTACCGACTTTTTAATATTTTCTATGTAATAGTTAATTAAATATATTGAACTCACCCTCTCCCTCTATGCCCTCTACCCCTTTTTCAACTATTTCTCAAACAACATATAAAATTTTCACAATTTAATCAATGCTTTTTTGCCCTAATTTTATGTGTGCTTATTAAAATGCATGTCGTATTGGTTTTATATTTTTGCGCAACAACTGTGGTGAAGGCGTATAGTGGATTTTGCATGTTGGTTTTATTGATGTCCTGAAGAAGAGACGGGTACATCTTGAAACCGGTAGACATAGAAAAGTCGGTTCACTGTTCCAGTTGTTTTAACCCGGAACCTCACAGATAGCACCTGATTAACACCAAAAATATAAAAAATATTCAAACACGTTAGGGAAGAAGATACATGGATCCGTGAAAGTTTTAATTTGATTTATTTATAAACTATTCATGTTAATGTATTCTTTAAATGGAATTCTGTATTTTTAATAATAAAAAAGCTTAACTTTAACATCATTTATTCAAAACAATTTTTTTTTTTTTATGTAAGTAACAAATTCAGTGTAGCAGAACAGCGTTTATTTCCGCCTATATTTAAATATCCACATTTCCTTAACAGTACCATCTGTTGACTTTTGTGAAGTAAAAGAGCTAAAACTTTTTTTGATGTTGGTGAGATTAACCTGGGTGAATCGTTTAATAATAATAATATATCAATATTCTAATTAAAATATAGACCGATGTTTTGATTTTGCAATACCCAATATCACCTTGACTTCGAATTTTCTTTAATCCGTAGTCCAACAACCGGCCCCAAACGGATGGACCGAATTGGTACCTAAATTGCCGGTTCGCGAGCCTTTCAGCGAGTCTCTATCTCCGTGACCGATCGCTACTCATTGTTACGCTCCCGTACTAACAATACAAAGCTCGGGCTGTGGTTGCGATCCCAAGCCGCGGAATCATCGAATGGGCGAACCCTAAAGTAACCAGCGCAGCGCTTGGGGCCAGCACTGACAATTTATGACTTTATTTAAACTGTTCGCGAGATTAAGATAGCTTTATACTGATGAACTTATTTAGACAGTTTAACTGGTGATCTCTGTTTATTTTTCAAGATTTTTCATCACGATCTTGAAGCAAAAGTGTACCGCTCGGCGCCGTGCCTACAAGGCGATTACATACCGCTTCATAATCTTCACCTACATTTTCTAGATCATTTATCTATTTTTGAATGGGAGCCGTCTTCTTGGAATATTGAGCACCAGCTACCTTTCCGTATTTTAGGCGGTCTTCCTGGCAGGTTATTACCCACGGGAGTATTGCGTGAAAAATTTGATCGCTTATCAGTTCATGGTTTACCTCTTCGTTCTAATTCTCAAGGCACTCTCTTAATACCCACCCACGATTCCTCCTTCTTCTCTAACTCATATAGTGTCCATGCGGCTCGACTGTGGAATCATCTCCCATCCACCATCAAAGATGTTACTACATTATCTCTGTTTAAATCACGTCTGAAGAAAGATCTCTGAGAAGATTGGCGGCCTCCGTGGTGTAGTGGTCAAGACGCTTGACTCACGCACGGAAGGTTCCGGGTTCGATTCCCGGTGAGAACACAAAAATTAAGATTTACTCTGAGATGTAATTCACCACTGTAATTAGGCCTCCTGGCCTGTTGTGGTGCAAAAAAAAAATGTAAAAACAAAAAAATACATGCGTTGATCTCCTTTCTCTTCCTTAATCTCTCCTTCTTTCCTGATTCCTTTTTTTTTTCTATTTTTTCTTTTTTCCCATTGAGTAATAGTTTTGGTTTAAGGTAATTTATAAACAAATATGTTTATTTATAGTTTTATATATCTTTAGCTTTTTAATCTTTTTTTTCTATTGAATATGTTCTGTAACTTGAATTATAAAAATAAAACTATTATTTTATTCGTTGGTTGGAAGAAATTGCCATTTGCCAATAAGTCTGCCAATGTACAAATAACATTATGAACAAAAAGTTAAATAAATAAATATGTTGACAGCAAACACACGGGGAATTATTATACTGTCCATTCAATCCACATGATGTCTCCAGTACCGCCGTCTTTTCCTGCTTCATATCCCGATGTCTTATGTCTGACAGGTCTCTCTTATTACAAAGTTTCTAACCCAGTCTCTGAGAGTCCTCCCTGCTTTAGCGCACAGTACTGTCAAAGTCCGAAAAAGTATTTTGGTGTTAGCTCGAGTTTCTATACCATATATTATAATGAGCCTGCCACAGGTTTTGTAAATTCGGACGTTGCTGTCTGTGAGCGTGTGCTTGTTTCCTCCATATTGTGTCGTTTAAGCAGCCGAATATTGCTACATAATCTGTATTTTTGGTAAATACAGTGGAATCCGCTCATTATGATCATTATGATTTTATTAACAATACGGACATATCTGACAACACTAGAGGCAGGATGCCTACAATTACTAATGTAACACGCCACCAGACGCTACAAAACGGAAACGAGCCAAGCCAGACTTTCTACGTTCAGCGCTGGTACTAGACGTCGAGCATAACACCGTAACCGATACTCGATAGTTTCGTAAATTCAACTCATTTTACCGCAACGGCAAAATTCATTCAGTATAACCTATTTTTCATATAACCATATTCGAACATCTGTTATAGCTAAGTAAGAAATTACAATCAGTAATAAACTTCATGTAATATGTAAGTGAATCTTTTGTGTGAACAGAACAATCATATTATCATGAAAAACATTCACTGCAACAATAACCGGCTAAAACATTGAGCAGAGGATAAAAAAAATATTTACGAATATTCCGGAACCAAAATTTTATTCGCGACTCGGGTTAATTTTTTTTTCCTGATCGATCTCTGTTTTGATTGGAAATTTGAGAAATTTCTTTACTTGCACTTTTTTTTATATTCTGCATAAAAGAGGTTGCAAAATAACGCACACTTTTGCATTCTGTTGACGCATTTGAGGCAACTTATGAAAGTACTAAAAAAAATTCCTCTTCTGAAGAGATAAAATAAAAATCCCCACCTTCGTTATTATTTTTTTGCCATGTTTAGGGTTATTTGTTCTTAACGTTATATTCATAGTTTTTTTATCTCAACAGTTCACATAAACAGATCAAATGATAAATTGGGTAAATCGTAACATAATACAATACAGTCCCACCTAGTAAAAAATCGACTGTTTGAGAAAAAAAACTTGGCCTCCTGCGACTTTTCCTGTTTTCAAAGTTGAATAGGACTATAATAATATAAAGTTTCACTATCATAGAGTAAATAAAGACTGAATCACTGACAGACCTAAAGGCCTTACGAAAAATGGCGTTCTAGAAATGTTTCGAGGATTAAAAAAATCCCTTGTATTAGTGTATTAGGAATATCCGACGGTAATTACTTTAATAATGATAAAATGCATATTAACCATGTTTTACTAAACGGTTTGGGTAGATACGAAGACATTGTCTTAAGGTAATATACCTGCCCTTATACACATGTATAACAGTGGGTAATATGTAAATAAAGTTTATATTTGAAGCACTAACTTTGTGGTTATTCATTATAATAAAATAAATAAAACAATTTTGTTTTTAACAACTAATTTTGATTTTACTTTATTTATTGGGTCCAAGTGTAGTATTTAGTGAACATGATAAAAATAAAAAAGGAATCAATTCATTGGTTAAGTAAACCTTGACGAAGAAGCTTGTTTGCTTTAAAACCGGTCGGTGGAAAATAAAAATTAGTGGTTAAAAACAAAGTTGTTTTATTTATTGTAAATAAAGTGTTTAAATAAATTTCGTAAATGTGTATGAACAGACATATCATAAAGCCTCCCACGTATTTTACGCCCTTTAGCAACAGTACAAGCCTTTTAAAACACCTGTAACTGCAAACGAAAAGACTCTTTATCATCACAATAGGTACTAGGTATATAATGATTTAATAGCCTTCGAGGTTCTTCAAGTTACTTTAAGGCACGTTTTATCTGAGTGATAAATTATGCAAAAATTTATAGCCAACAGGTCGAAATCTCTTAAAGATAATTTAACTTAAGTATTGTTTAACTAAAGATTGATGATCATATGTGCAATATGTATACATTTAAACACGTAATGAAACTGTACTTAAATTTTATGGTGTCATAAAGAAAGGTAATAAAAATTGACAAAAAATAGGTATTATTATTTATATTTTTAGTGACGGGAGTCAGTGCAATGCGAGCTCCTGACGTCACTGCAACCTGCGAAGATCTATTGCGACGGGTCCCCGTGAATAGTTCTCGCTCTCTAAACCCAGGTCTTTAAAGATCCTGGCTACCGCGTGGAAGGCGAGAGTTTACATTATGCTAGATCTGCGCCTCGAAGCCTTGATTCGTAAAGTAGCAGGCTATTAGTGAGGGAGCTAGCTCTTTAACATCCTCAGATTTAACCAGTGGTTCCCCGAGGATGAGGCTTTTATGATGTAAAGCACCATCATTCACATATAATGTATTTATATAGGTGTTTCTTTATCTGCACTGCAGAACCTACATCTAGAAGTTTCAGAAAAGTTCATTATAGCAAGGTGTTTATTCAATCTGCAATACCCCGAATGGGGTCTAGTGATAACCCTCACTTGAAAAATAGCTGTTTGGGAAAACATTATTTAGAGAGTAAGGACAATATTTAAAAAAAACACAAATTTTTTTTTTTTCAAAAGTAGAAAAATATAATAAATTTAAGAATAAACATGTATTTGAATATATGAGAAGCTTTAGAAAAAAATATGTGTGCTCATCAATGCAACCATAACTCGGTGAAAAATAAAAAAAAAGAAAAAGAAATAAAAAAATTAGATTAAAATCCACAAAACAATAAATTTAATTACACATTAAAATTAAGATCTAGAATATGTAAATAAAATAAGAAAGAAAGAAAAGAAAATGCTAGAAAAAAATGTATTTAACGAGAGATAAAAATTCTGAGTTTCTTAAATTAAAGTTTTACATAAATAATAAATCAACAGCATAATTAACATATAGAAAATAAACAAAGATAAGTAATTACCTTCTATCTACGAGAAATGTTATGTATACAGAGCCTGGCAAATATACCTTACATGATGGTATCATAATTTTTATATAAACTTGTTGCAACAGAGGGGGAATGTGGACATCTAGGCATTTACAGGGTTTATAATCTGTCAATGGCTGGATTTAGTGGCTACTTTACACACTGTGTACCATTTATCATTCTGCCCAAGTTCAAACATTCATATTTCCTCAATTATTCCATCTGTTGACTTTTGTGAAGTAAAAGAGCTAATACCTTAATACTTTAATAACTCCCTCGGGGTAAAACCAGCCTGTCTACAAGCATTTGGATATACTCAAAACAATGTTGATATTGTTTTTCTTAACACAGAAAATACCGAGAGTATTAATATTACTACAATAAAATTTTAGTACTCAAAATGCCGTTCATATAAGTTTTACTAAAATGAAAAAACATATTTAACCCACCATATAAGTATGAGTATATTTCGTTTACTGTTTTAAGATTGTAAAGTCTTTATAAATGAATCATAGGAACTTCTTAGAGATGCTATTTTTTGGAAAACATTGAGTTTTATAAATTTTATTTTTTGTTTCTTATAAATATTAACTGTGTGTTTTTTTTTTAATTGTGTATACAGGTACGCGCTGTAATGTAAAACTGATTAAATCATGTATATCCAAGTACAGGCTTTTATTTTATTCTCTTTTATGTTCTGTTGAAAGTTTGTAAGCTATGTAATGTTTTTTTTTTTTTTTATAATTGACCAACGGGCGCTTACAAAAGCTCGAAATAATATAATTATATATGCATTTTTTTTCTACCAGTTACCCTATGTTCACGATTAAATAAGTGTGCGGCGATTATGTTCTTAATTCAGACCTGCTAAAGTTTGATTAATTTATAGTACTAAATTCAGAACTAGAAATCAAGTGTCTGGCTTGAGATTCGCAGATAGCGAAGTGATAATTACTCACAATTAATTATAATAGAATGAGCATGACATATACCATAATGAAATGCAATAAAAATATTCATGCACTGTCTAGATAATTGCTTTGTTAATTAAGTATAAGCCAAAACAAGGTTATTTTACGTTTACAAATAAATATATAAAAATGTTTTTTGATAACAATCATAGGAATACATTATTTACAATATTCATACACTATCATTTCCTCAAAGAAAGTTAAGTTAATAAGGAGTTGAATAGTTTTTATTTTGAAATTTGAGAGGGAAAAAATTGATGACACGTCAATTACTGATTTGAACGACCACTTTAAACACGGAATAAAATTCTTCATTCTGCCCATCCACATTTCCTAAACTCTTCCATTTGTTGACTTTAGTGAAGTAAAAGAGCTGAAACCTTTATTGATGTGGGTGTTATTCATCTGGCTGAATTATTTTACCTACTAGGCACCTATTTAACTCTAAAGTACAGTCGATAAAATATTTCTTGTGGTAAAACAAAACTTAACACAAAATTATATTATATTCGTGTTATTAAAATACATTGTTCGTGGTCTGGTAACATTACGCGGCCACTTCACGCATGCGCACAGGCGGGATGTCATGCAGGGTGGGCATTTGGCAGACTTTTGGACACAGTGTGATGTATACAAACTTGATTCTACGCGCCTTCTAATATTCTTCAGCCTTATTCTCTCCACTGCTGGATAAAGGCCTTTTCCAAACGCCTCCATTCCTTCCTATCACTCGCTTTCATCATCCACGTTTTACTGGCAATAGAGGCAATGTCGTCGACCTATCTTTTCTGTGGCCTTCCAACACTTCTTTTGTTTGCCCATGGTCTCTACTTTATTATTCTGGGTGTCCACCTGCCATCATTTTGTCTCGCCAAGTGTCCTGCCTACTGCCATTTCAATTTCGCTGCACGATCCATGATATCTACAACTCCAATTCGGCGCCTTATTTCTTCACTTCTTACTCCGTCTTTTAGACATACACCAGGCATCTATCTTTCCATGGATCGTTGCGTGCATTTTAATTTCTGGCTACTTTTTTGCGTCACAGACATGGTTTCTAGTCCGTACGTTGTCACCGGCAATATGCACGATTCATATACTTGTCTTTTTTAGCACAAAGGGACTTCTTTTTTTTCAAAAATATATTTTAGTTTGACGAAAGCAATTCCTCCGAAAGCAATTCCTCCGAAAGCCTTCTAATATATATTATATTTCTATGCCGTAATAAGCAAAGACTCTGAAAAACGGATACACACCCGTTGTAAAAACGGTAACAACCAACGGGTCTAAAGCCTTTACATTCTATGCTCATTCCGTTTTGTTCATTATTCTTCCATTTTATTTGTTTGATTTCTTGCCGTTTGGCTAATGCGCGATGTACGGCAACAGTCTTCACACTGGATCTGGTATAAAATACCACAACTATTTAAACGTCATTTTTTTTTTGAATTATCTAAATCTCTTGTAAGATAGAAATCTACCAAGCAGACATTTTCCACACCAAGTCGCTAGTATTAACTACATTATTTGCAGCGTTCGTGCCTCGTGAGATTAGAATTTAGAAGCTCAGTCTCTAATAACTGATGAGATTCTGGAAAACACGCGAGGTGGATGCGACTCCTAGATAATCACCGATACCCTGGACCTGCATTGCAATGAGACGACAAAAAATACCGATATTTTTCGATACAGTAAATATTTTTTTTTACTAATATATTTTAAAACCATCATTTTCATAATGCACATTGGAACACCAAATGAAACAAATTTCGATTAAATGTTACATAAAGGTTAGGTGATAGGTAAGTCTTACGCTTAAGGTACCAGGGAAAATGAGACATTTTATCCTAAAACCACTTTAAAAACAAAAATAGTCAGTAGAAGGGGAATTGTTAGCTAACCTTTTGAAAACATGTCTTTAATTATATAGTCATTATAAGTCATAAAACATTTTTTAAATTAAATTTCCGGTAGGTAGCTTAAAATTACCTTAATGTATGATGTCTTTTGTATATGTCACATAATTTATTTCTAATTTTGATACCAAAAAAACCTAATTATGTGAATAATCTATACATTTTTGATACCGCAATCAATTAAAACAATATTTACAAAACACAATTGGACCTTAATATATAGTATGTGTTTTTCCTAGATAAATTAAAATATATTTTTTTAAATATGTACGGTCCAAAATTGACAAAAATGCCCTTTACATAACTTCACTCTACATTTTATATGACAATAAGTTTGGATAAAGTTTTTAGTAGGCTAATTTTAATCCATACATTTGAAACAGTAAATCTTTAAGCATACATTGATTATTGCATTTCCTCGTCTCTATGTATTGTAAAACTTGTATAATTCAGTACAAATATATAATCCGATTCGAATTTTCACAATTTTTTCTCAGTTTTGTAGGTAGCTGAAGTTAGTTAGCTCAAATTTTCTATACCAACTCGTAATGAAAAGGTTCAGTGGTTTTTTAAAAACATTTAATTTGTTAATAGACTATTAAACTAACACAAATTAAAAAAAAATAAAAAATACGTATCGTATTATAGGCACTGTTTTTATAAGTATTGAGATTTTGAAATCACTCCGCCTGTGACGTCGCAAGTTCTCTACGGTGAGTTAGCTTCCCGTTAATCGGAAACGTATCGCATTACTCTGTCATTGGTTGATTTCAGAGAACTAGTGAAGTCATTCAAATCATTTTTATAAAAATACTTTTTATACGTTTCCAAGAAACTTCGCCGTGCAACTAAATACTCTGAATAAAACATTTTTCATACCCATGTTTTCGTTGCACTGAACTTCATTATTGTAATGCTTCTTGGTGGTACAGAATTAATATTATTAGACGAAAGTGACGCCGATAAATGCAACTAGAATATTGAATGATTTTTATAATTAAAAAATAAAGAAATTGAATTGATTTCATCGACAAAATTAGGTAAATATTTTATCAGATTTTTTTTTATCTAGGACCAACTTCTTATATCATTGGATTGTCATTTTTTATATTCTTTTGCATTTAAAAAATATATAGAGGCTCTCTTCTTAGGTAAAAATTCTGCAAAAAGAAATCGAGCAAAGATTATTCGGCCTTATGGTGTACGGGTTAGTGCGTTTGCCTACCATTAAATAAATAAATAAAAATAATTGTAATAAAATAGATAGCAATCCACGCTATGTTATTTTATCGTGCCGTGTGGGTTTTTACACTCGTCTGAAATGAGCCATACTCTTTTGACCCATCGCGTGTTTTAACTGCTACAAGATGGCGGCGACTACTAAACTAGAGTTACCCGATAAAAAATACAAATTGCTACCTTTTCTAACCTACGATATATGCAGGTGAATACTTAGAAATTATCTAAATTATGCGGCCGCGTAGCGAAGTAACGATAGTTTGAAATATATGTAGGTTTATAATTCTGACACATGAAACGATCATTTTTATTCACTTGTATCCTGTGTACTGCATGCACTCCTGGTACCTTTTGATTTTGATTTTAAGAAATTGAAAAAAAAACGGCTAAAGCTTATTTTAAAAATTACACGTATTAAAATATATGCAATCAAAAATATCACAAACAGAAGATAAACATATGTAGCAAGGTCAGTAAAATTATAGTAAACAATATACCGTGGCTTGCCATATTATTAGACTTAGTGAAATAATAGTATAAATCTTCGAAAAATACCCGTTCTTCCCCCAAATGCGGTAGAATAATATTTTGAAATTTTGACTCTGGCAACACCGATGAACACATATTTATAAATGGCAACACTGCTTGTCTCTAATTTTTTTATCTTCTGTGACTATTCATGACATTTATTGGCGGTCAGGGTTCTCTAGTGTGGTTTTTTACAAACAATTATTCGTCGGAATATTCCGTTTTGAAGACTCTTTGGTGACATATAAGATTTTTTATTTCAAAAGGTATGTACACACAAATATGCACACTTTTATGTAGTTTTAATACAATAATGAGCGAAAGTAACATATTTTTACAAAGTTATTGCACAACCACACATTTTATAATATTTTTTTAGCTATGGGAAGGACTGCTGATATTTTTCCGAGAAAATTGGAGGAAATTTGTGGATTTTTGAATGATACTGAGATGTTTCAGTATAAAATATCAGAGATTCTTCAAATTTCTCAAACGTAAAGCAAAAATTGAATTTGGGCGTACCTTTGGAACCTGCCCGTAAGAATCTTGTGGCAGAAAACAGATTATGATACCACAAACTGATAGAAAAAGTAGAGATATATGTTTGCGAAATAGAAAACATGCTGTTAATTTATTGACCAAACAAGTAAAAAAAACAGGGAATTGAGATTTCACAACGTACAGTGCAAAGACGCTTTAAAGAGTTTGGGTTGACTTCTAGAAGTCCTGCACAGAAACCCAAGTTAACTCTTACAATGGTCAAGAAACGTCTGGAATGGGCAAAAAAAATATAAAAACTTCACGATAGATGACTAGAAAATAGTTATTATAATTAACAATTGTAAATTTTAATTATTTTATTAGTTTAAATAGGTTTTATAACATTTCTTTGTTGCTTTACGTTTGTTTTTCGGATGAATCGGTTTTTCAGATAATGTCCGATAAATTGAGTTTTGTCAGGAAAAGAGTAGGTGAATAATTTCATACAGACTGTATTGTGCCAACAATGAAGCATCCTACATCTATCATGGTATGGTCCTTTATAAACTACCAGGGCACTGGAAGACTTCAAATAGTCAAAGGAACAATGAGGCAAGACCAATACGAGAAATTCTCCAAGATAGACTGTTGCTACAGTTATCACAACGGTTCCCTAATGGCAAAAATTACATTTTTATAGATGATGGAGCACCATGCCATAAGGCCAAGTCCATCACAAAATTTTTACTCGACTAAAAAATTTTTTTGGATTGGGCTGGATATTCTCCGGATATGAATCCCATTGAGAATGTTTGGGGGCTCCTCAAAAGAGAAATGTGTAAAAATTGAGATATGTTAATTAATATGATATGTTATAAGTTTTTGAGATATGTTAATTTTAAATTAGGAATACGTAATGAATTTCGTAACTATGATTATTTATTAAATATATTAAATTTGATTAAATTAAGGGACAGGAGAACTATTAATGATTTATTAGTTCTATTTAAAATCGTTAATTTAGTATTGGACAGCCCTGAAATTTTGGCTCTCATTGGTTTTAACGTACCAGTTAAAGTGACTAGGCTAGTTCAACTTTATCACTGCAACAATCATATCTCAATATATTCTAGCAATTCAGTACTGAATCGTCTACATGCGCTGGGTAATAAACATTCGGATTTAGGTGACATATTTTTATTAAAATTTCCAGCTTATAAACAATTACTTGTAAAACATTTTAGTGTGGAATCAATATTTTAATTATGTTCTTTCTAAGTAAGCATTGAAAAAGTTGTTACTGTATATACTCCACTGTAAATACTTATGTATGTATGTAATGTAAAAGGTACTTGTACCGTTAATTCTTGAAAAAATAAATAAAATAAAATAAAATGTAATAAATACCAAGCAACTAATAGAAATATTATTATTCATTTGGAACTAAAGCGAAAAGCTGCAAAACACGGTAAAAAGCTGTATTTTGAGCATGCCGCGACGAATACAAGCCGCAATTGCAGCAAAAGGTCATTACACAAAATATTAAAAATATCATTTAATTTTGATTACTATTATTTTTTGTGTATCAAACACTTTTATTTTTATTTACCCAAGCTCCAAATATAAAAAAGCACATAAATAGAGAAAAATAAACCATAAAAAATCAATTGCATTTAAAAATTCTTGATTTTTCCACGTTAAGTCTAAAAATGTGGCAAGCTACTGTAGGTGTATTGAGGCCCTCACCATGAAAGATGGCCAAACAATCCCATACATATTTACGAGAAAATGTCGAAAATCTGTAATAGCACCTTCCAATTAAAATATTTCAAAAAAAAAATTATTAGATAATATTTGGTGCCATTAACACTTCGAACAATTGATCTAAAGATTAACATAACAAGAAACGCTAGTTTTTAGTATTGAATATGCAGTTGGCCGCTTTTGATACTATTTTTAGCGTTTGCCCATCTTTGATACTGAAGGCCTCAGTTATTTAAAAAAAAAAAATATTTACAATTTAAAATTTATTTACAAAATTTATTTACCCGTTAGGGTTACATTAGAAATTTAATATTGTCTAGTCATTTTATGTCTCGTCTAGTCTAGTTAGTTCAGTCATCATGTGCTTTTTCAGATTGATTTAAAATTTGTCTCCAGTAAAAGTTTTCAAGTAGTAAGGTAAGTCGTTGTAGTGTTTAAGTCCATTATGTAGTATTTTTGACTGTCCTGTGTTTGTCTTTGCTTTTTCTTTTTATACTTCTGTGTGTGAAATAAAATGACGACGGGTATTTTAGACGATATTTTTAACTTGATGGCTGCACCCAGGTAAAAGGCCTGAATAAAGAAATCAAGTGGAAATAAGTCCGCCTTGTTGTGTAGTGGTTGCTGCTTTCACCTACCATTATTGGGATTCTGGGTTTGATTCCGGGTGGACTTGAAATATTGATTTCAAAGATTTTTGAACTGCAACATTTCATTATTCTTCGACTGGCACTAGAAGCGTTTAACTGATTATTTATGTTATAGATGTTCGAACAAGGCTGCATTTGGTTTAGTAATGCAGTGCTCTACGCACCACTGGGTTAGGAAAAGGGGATGATGATGATTAGTTAATTTTTATTTAAATGTCTGAATTTATTGTTCAACTGACTTTGAATAATGAAAATAATACAAAAATTAAATTGTCGCTCCCAAGACAGGCTAATAAGAGAAGGTATAAGTATTTGTACATTTTAATATTTAATAAGTTTCTCTGGGCTGGAAACTGAAGTTTAAGATTAATCACCTTGCCTTCAAGTATATAATCAAGAATCGAGATAAATGCAGTTTTAATTATGAAGGTACCCCACTGTACAAATATTAGTTATTAAATAATTATACATATAAACATAGTGTATGCATAAAGCCACTTATCTACATTAAAGAATTTAAATCAAATCATGGCGGAAGTTTTGGATTCGAACAAAACACCGCAAGAATGAATCGAGATACATGCAGTTTTTAATCAAATGATTCAATCAAACCTAACCTAAATCTGTTTCAACAGAGAGGGAAAGCATTTATGAGAAGGGAATAAGTAAGTCTGGACACTTACAGGGCTTATGACGTGTCATTGGCTGGTTAATTTATTTATATTTTTTGGTTTATATTTGTTATATTTTTTACTACACAATATATTACTATTTATAAAAACAAAAAATCCTATAAAGACCTGTGCGTTATACTAAATTTAGAATACTCTTTGAAATCTATAGTGTAAATGCATTTATAAATACATAAAAAACATATAAAATAAAAATTGAAAGTTACATTCTGTTATTTTTTTTAATATGTGTACGTGGAAAATGTAAAATCGTAAAGATATAAAATTGATGTAGAGGAAAAATTATTTAATCAATGTTAGGTAATTTCATTAAGAATAAATACGAAAAAAAAAAGGAAAAAAGTTTACATGAAAAAAAAAACATTCACACTTATATTTTTGACTCAGTTATTAGAAGAAGAGATGCTTAAATTATAATTTTCCGTTGTGTCTTTAAAGTAGAAGTTATACAGTTTAGGGGCCGGGACATTTGCATGCCTCTGTCTTAGTGTTGTTTTAAAAAATGGAATCTCCAAAACTTGTTTTTTTTTTATCTATGGTGGTTTGAGTTTGGAGGTAACGAGTGCTGACGATTTACAACATATTGAAGACAGTATATAAATCCGTCTTATATTTAAAAGTTTCGCTTCTCGAAATAATTGGATAGTTATAGTGGCCACTTTACACACTGTGTAACATTCACTATTTTGCCCATGGTTAAACCTCCACATTTCCTCAACTATTCGATCTGTTGACTTTTAGGAGGTACAAGAGCTGAAACCTTTGTCATGTGGGTGAGATTCATCCGGCTGAATAATTTCACCTAAAAAAGCAACGCCTAAACTACGTCAAAAATGTTTTAAGTATGTCAAAAATTTGCAGAAAGGCTGGATTTCCTCCCTAACAATTTTTATTTTAATCGTTTAGATCTAAACAACTCCCTAGGGAGGAAATTCAGCCTGTCTACAAACATTTGGACATACTCAAAACATTGTTGATGTAGTTACTTAGAATTTTTTTTATTGTTTTTTGTTTGTCATAATGATAAAAAAACATGCGTTCGTTAATCGAATATAATTTATTTTTACGTTTTTAGGTATAAAAATATTCCTGACAGGAAATTACTTTTGTTTCAAAACTTTAAAACATTGCGTGCGATAATAATGATGGCGGGGTTTGATTCGGGATCTTTTGATTTTAAAGAATAGCACGCATGAACTTGGCTGTCACGTTTTTACCTGTATTCTTCAAAAAATAAATTATTTTCATACCTGTGAACATAACCTCTACACGCATACCTGAAAAAAGATCTAATCACCGCATTGCTTATGTATAAATTTAATGATCTATTTCCTACGAATTTAAGTTAAATAGTTTCCCTCTTTTGTTCTACTGACGAGTCAGTGCACTTGTCTAACATGCATTAGCATCCAGGCTAGACCATAAAGGTCATTATTATTATTTTATTTTTTTTAAAAACCTTTATTAGCATAAATAAACAAAACATTCAGTAGAAAAATGGAACACTTAAGGTTGAACTTGCCAAAAAAGAGTCTAGCTCTTGTGTTTGGCAAGTTTACAAAATAACATAAAAATAAAACATAAAATGCAAAACAAAATAATAAAATAAATAAAAAATTAAACAATTTTAAAAATTAAGAAAATATAACACTAAACAATATTTAATAAAAACACAAAATTTGTAAACACGGGCACATATCAAACATACATCTCTTTTTTTAAAATACAGTTAATGTTAATTATGTCAAGAAGCTTTTCTTTAATTTATCTTTAAATTTACCGTAATTTATTTCTTGACGTAGATTTTGTGGTAAATTATTTAAAAGCTTCCGTCCTGTGTAAGTATAATGATGTTTGGCCGTGGTAGTTTTAATTCTCGGTAGAGATACTTGTTTAAAAATGTTTGTTTTTCTGCACATTTTTTGCAAAGAGTTTTAAATAAAAATATAATCATGTTTTTGTTCTTAGACTGGATTTTAATTTTATTTTCAAAATTATTTACAAAATAGTTTTAAATTAAAGTTCTTGTAAATTGCATCGATTATTCACACTTAACCTACATTAATAATAATTTTACTTAAAAAACATTACATATTACATTATCAAAAATTAAAAACCATCACTAATACAAAAAACTTTTTTCTATTAACCATAATTTAAGCAAACGTCTTACTCCTGTATTTAACTCAGTATTTTAAATATTGTTTGGTAACATGTTAAATATTTTAGGTATACTGTATTGCAGTGTCCTTTTGTCATATTTATAACAATATCTAAGAACAGCCAGCCCTTACATACTAGTAGACCTGGTGTTGTAATAATGTACCAACTTGTGTTTATACTCGGAGTGCGACGCATGCTGACAAATTAATTTGTACCAAAGTAGGGCCCTAACCGATAATTTATTTACAGATTTATACATCAATGGTATTGAAATATTGTGTCTCTGGCGGTAAACATCTTTATGTAGTAGCAATTTGATCGTAGAATTTCGCAAAGTTTGAATGAAATTAATATTAGTTTCACCTGATAACCCCCAGGAAGTTATAGCGTATAATTGGATCAGAGAGAGATAAATAAATAATTCGTAAAGAATAAACAAAGAAGTGTAAGACGGAACAGAATATTATCTATAAAGTAACAAATTGTCGGTTTAGAGTTTAGACCAGAGGTTCCCAAACTTTTTTGTGTCGTAGACCAAGGGCAATGGTAAGGGCCATGTTTTTCGGTTTTTGATAGACCCCCTACTTACCTGATATTGATTTTTCATAAATTTTTAACTGTAGTGAAGTTTAGTGTTAAAAACTTAAAGTTAAAACAATTGCTAAGTTTTATACATTTATTAATTGAATTTAAACGAAAACTACTCAAAATAAAATTTTGCATCTGTTATATAAAATAAACGTAACATAAAATAAACATAAAATAAACTAAGCAATAAGTAAATGTTTTTAGTGGGAAGGAAGAACCTGATGCTTTAATGATAAATTATCAACATTTGGCGTCAATTTTGTCACGTTAAATATACATGATGTCACATAAAATTCTAGAACATACAAAGCGAATGCCTACATCCTCAACTTACACAATTGTATAAACATATATAATAATTTTTTACTTCATAGGTACTTTTATAAATAATGTACATGTCTTTATATTATAAGATAGTATAATGTAAGTAAATAGGTACTATCAGTGTATGTTGAGATCCACTATCGTGGACCCCCATTTTTATTTCATGGACCCCCAAATTTTTTTTTCGTTGACGTAGACCCCTGGGGGTCGATATAGACCACTTTAGGAATCACTGGTTTAGACCTATCGTCGCGTCGCTACGCTGGCAATATCTGCTGTAAAAGTATTTTTGATTATCAATAAGATTACACAATTTTGTTTTAAAGAAATGTACTTCAGAATATGTAAATATATATATATTTTAAATGAATTATTTTTGCCTTTTTGTTATTATTAAAAAATATGTTTAGTAAAAAAATCATTTAAAAATACTTTGCCTATCACTCTTTCGCAGATGTCTCTCCGATACAGTGCAAAAAAGACAACTAATTAAAATATACAAAAATGAGGTTTCGTTTTCCAGCTTTGCCCACCAAATAGTTTTTTTTTTGTTTTGAGAAAGTCCCAGAACGAAATCTTTGGTGTCTTGTATCATATTTGTATAACGTACGTCCAAAGACGGCGGCCTCCGCGGCGTAGTGGTCAAGACGCTTGACTCACACACGGAAGGTTCCGGGTTCGATTCCCGGTGAGAACACAAAAAATTAAATGTAATTTTTCTCAAGCCTGTTCTGCAAAAAATATATATAAATAAAAAATATATAAAAATATAAAACTGGGCGCTTTTATCCGTTTTTGAATCGGTACATCAATTTCAGCGCATCTTGATTATTTTTGTTAAATGAGAATAAGATGATCTTACGCTTCAAGAGCCGGCCAGGGACTACAAATTATTACATAAAAACACCTTTTCAAATAAATATTTCATGTCAACCCTAAACATATTGCATAGTAAGCACAAGTTCTAACTATAAGACCACGAGGCGGGCAAAAACTCAGGTAATCAAATTGTTATTTATAATATGTAATATAAAATCCAAATGTTATTTTAAAATGCGAGTTCGGTCCTGGATTTTAAACCGAAATAAAGAATGAGATTCGCAGTCAGTCCGATTGCGCCCGAATCGTGACTTCGCATAATTTTTGTCTGTTATCAACGATTAATTGCTTAATCGGCTAACAAACCCAATCAGCACCTCCGTAATGCAACTGTTGACTGTTACCTTTCCGTTGTTGTGTTAAGTTTTTATACTTGTGTGCAAGTTAAATGAGTAAGTACTCGGTGTGGCACAAATAAAAGTGCTTAAACTTGAAATATTGACATAAATTTAAAAAAAGTTTTATAAAATTGTGATGATCATTAAGACCGGAATCTTTAAAAAAAAAGGAAATCTTACGATTTCGCCTTTTTAAAACGTCGGTCATTCTTAATCATGTTCTTAAAAAACACAAGATAAAAACGTTTTTTTACTAGGTATTTTTGATAAAAAAATAAACTATAAAGTTGTATGTGCCCTAAAACATAATTAATATTCGTATAGCAGATTACGCCACTTGAAATTTAGACTAAACTTCCTTTTTTTAGTACTGGTTGCAAATTATGTGGGTATGCATTGTTCAAGTATTGTCACAACTTCTACATCCTTTGTACCCACAACTTCTGCTCACTTCCTTTCTTAGTATTCTTTGATCACTCGCCACAATAAGACCCCGTGTCGTGAATCACGCGTTTATTTTGTTGAACATGCACTGTATCATAGACTTTGTTTCCACCAACCACCAGTGTTCAGTACCAGATCGGGGGCCTATCCTAGTGTTGGTGCCGCTCGCAAGTGACCAGTCAGACCACAGCTATTTCATCAAAAACAAACCAGGTTAGTGGTTTCCATTCATAGTTTATCTAATTTGTTGGGGTTGTGACCGATTGACACTGCATACGGCATATCGAGGATATTTATTTATTTCATTAAAATTCGTAGAAGCCCTAAGAATTCGCCCCCGCTATTATTCGCCCCGCATCCGCGTGGGAATTCGTTTTCCCACCAAGTACTTACAGAAAAACAAAGTATTTAAAATAGTGGTGGCCTCCATGGTGAAGGTTCCGGGGTTGATTCCCAGTAAGAAAACAAAGAAAAAAAGAGTGCTGTAATACACCGTAATTGAGCATCCTGGCTTGTTGTGATGCAAAAAAAAAGAAAATTTGTTTGAATGATTTGAAGATAAAAAATTACTTTAAAAAACAAAAAAAACACTTATTTATTTATTTTTTAAATCAAATACTACTAATTTAAAATCAAAACAATGTGAGATATTTTTCTTTAACTCGAGGTTAAATTATGACAACAATAATTGTTTCAAAAATAAGTAATAATAGAATATTCTAGATGAAACCTTTTTCAAATGGAATTCTGTTTTTTTCTCTTTTTTAAGAATAATATTTTGGTTGTAAATATTTAATTTTTACAGTGTGTTTGCAACAATGCCATCAAATGACCGATATGAACATGATATAAGAACTTATAGCAGATACGAGTGGGTTGCAACGTTGTCATAGTACTACATTCAGCACTTCTTCCGTTAAAGGTTAGGTCTCTCCCGGTGCGCACTCTAGAAACAATTTTAAAAACATTTGAAGGAGTGCATAGCAAGCGAAGAGTACCTTGAAGGAGACAAACATTTGTAAAGCTTAAGGTACATTAATATTTATATTTTAAAACGAAAGTTTGGTCATTTTTTTAAACAGAGTAGTCTATTCTTATTTTGCAAAGGTACATTTAACTTTTAAACTAACCCTTACAATAACTAAAAAAATATACCAACAGTTAGAAACGATAGTTTGACACTTTGACCGCGTTAGTTTGATAGACCAATGTCATCGCTTTCGCGATATAGTCAGTCTTGTGTGATTTTTAAGAAGTTAAAATTATAAACAGGCTGTAAAATTATGTGTGTCAACTCATCAAAAATATTTTATTTATTTTTAAATTACAATAAACTTCCACTTAGAAATTCCAATAATTAGTTTAAATGTTCGAAATTAATAACGACTGCAAAATAATGATATGTGACTACAACAATGTTTGTTTTATTAATTTAAATTTAAAAATTCAATTTAAAAATGATATGATTTCTTAGTAATTTAAATAGCGATACTTTCCTCTTAAATCTTATTTAAAACGAACCTTTTAGTAAAGAAAAATGCAAATTTATTTATGTCTTAAATTGCAGTATTCGATTGTTTAAAATTTCAATGATAATTCGAAAGTACAATATGAATATTTTTGAAATCTATTTTTCTTCCTTGCTATTAACCTACATATGTGGTCTGTTCTCCAAAATATTGTTCCTTCTATAAGGTGTATTTTCAGCTGTTCTTGAATCTTTTCGGAGGTCTTTCACGAGGAATCCCACGAGGTTGATTTTGTAGTGTAATGTAAAGGAGTCTCATCGTGTCCATCCTTTGGACATGACCGCTCTAGTCCCTCTTCCGCTATCTACTTCATCTTACAATATCCCTAACTTCACATACTGTTTATTCAGGCGATCTCTTAGAGTTATGCCTGCTATCATCCTCAGTGTCATCATCTAGAAAGTCCTCAACATTTGTTTGATCCTGACTGTGTCTGCCCTTGCTTAGTGCCATATGACATTATTAGTCTTAAGCATGCTATATAAATTAGTATCTTACTCTTAATAGCCGTATTTATATATACCTGCTTGACTTTAACTTGACTTGGCTTGACTTTTAACTTTTAATTTGATTTTATCTTTCAATTTTAACATTTTAATTTTAATTCTTAATTTTAACTTTTAATTTTAACTTTTAATTTAAACTTTTAACTTAATTTTAATTAAAACTTTTCATTTTCATTTAAACGTTTACTTTTTATTTTAATTTTAACTATTGATTTCAACTCTTTAATTTATACCTATTCATACAAACATCTACTACCTGCATCTAATAAATTATTGTTGGTTGTGAATTTTTACAAAGAAATTTAAATGTTCATTGAAGCAGAGAGAGAGGGAGGAAAGTAGAGTAGCTATACAATGTCTTCTCCTTTTTATGTACTTTTTATATGATATTAATATTTTTACTTTTTTAGAATTCAATTATTTTTCCCCTCTCTTCCTGCATTCATAATAAATTTGTGTGAAATCTGTAATTGGTCTTACTTTTTTTATTTGTTCTTTTGTACCTTGTTTTATATAAAAATTGTATGATTTCATTAATAAATAAATAAATGTTAAATAAATAAATGTTATATTTTATAGTAAAATAATTTCAGCCAATATCAAAAGTACGGTTTCAAAATGAAGCCTAATTTTCGGTTGTTTATGGAAATTTACTTTGATAACTTTAAAAAAAAACTTGCATTACGTTTTTTGGTTTTGTGATTTAAATAACTAATGTGATTTATAATAATAATTTTAAAACTGTTATATCAAAAACTTCAGTAGAGAAACTCGATATAATAAATTCTTTAACCATGAGTTCTGTAACACCGCAGTTTCGAGAGTCATCTTACAATGTATCACGACACGGCGCGACGCTTCTTATACTATTTATTTTACTCTCAAGATTTCCTTGATTAACATTTAGACGATCGTGGTTATTTATTAAGTGAATAAATACTCCATTCGAGGTAAGGAACCACGTATAAAATGCGGTAAAGATATTCTATACCGCGGATACGGTCGACCACATTTCCCAGTCAAAAAAATGCCCCGGAGCTTGCAACACCTTGTAGGAAACTTTAGCAACTTTGTATCGCACATTAAATGCTCTTTTTCTTTTAAATTAAATGCTCAATAACAAAAAGGCATTGCGATCTCGCACAAGGGAAAGTTGTAATGAATTCATCAGAATCTCTTTACGTACATTGTATGATAATTCGTTTAATTTGTATTCTTACCCGAGTCTTCACCGGTAATCAGTTATTGGTGATCATTCATTGTACACCTTTAAAAAAGTATGCATCAACAAAACTATCCGATATTCTTGGAAGTCAAATAAAAATTCTAAGTCAACGATTTACCCTTAAGTTCATAAATGAAATTTACGAAAAAGGGCGTTTGATACATTGATTACTAGAAAGCGATCTGTCTATTTTGTGGTCTGCGTAATATTAAAAAGCAGACTTCATATTTCTGAGTAACAAAATGATAGGAATTAAAAGAAATAAGAATTTTAACAGCCATCAAACACAAAGTGGAGGCAATTTTAGGCTTCTTTAAACGACACTGATAACTCAAAACATTTTTTTTATAAATGTTTGAATGGTCAGGGAATTGCCGAAAAGTCTCTAAAATACCTAGGCAGTCCGAATCATTGCCTGTATGAATTATTATATGTGACCCTTAATTTATTTCATGCTGCTTGCGTATAATTGTTCCACAGTTTCGCTGTATACATGGACGTCAAATACAAAGTAAAGATGATTTTCTTTACTTCGTTACTGCACTGAAAGAAAAGTCTTGCTAGCATAGAGGCCCTGACATTGATGTCTCTTCTCTGTCTCTCTATGTCCTGATCATCTTTACAATCATCAGTCAGTACGTGCCCTAGATACTTGACTTTTGCAGTTACCGATAAACTGTTGTTGTCCAGGAATACAGGTGGTGATGATTAAATTAAGTTTTGTTTCTCAAGAAACCCAATTTTCACCATTAAAAGGCAATATTGTATGTTCTTATTTTATCAAATTCTTGGGCATTTCTATTTGAGCTTCAAATTCAGTTTCAAACCTTGAAGGAAATTAGTCTTTTACTTATTGTTTTATTTTTGGCCTAAAATATGCTTAAATTGCCTGGGTTAATACGCCCCTTGTCCTGCAAGCCCATCGGTTTAAAAGTTTTTGTAATATAATCATGTTAAAATATTTGTAATTCTCGATTATGCCAATATGTTATTCAAGTCAGTTCAGTTGTTTGAAAACAAAGCAACATATTACGTATGCTGTAAAAATATGTTATTAAGTCCTTATCATTCCCTTTTCGCACTGAATTCAATTTTAATTTATTTATATTAAAAACGTTTATGTACATAACAAAAAAATTCAATGCATACATAAAACGAAAAAATGAACACTAAAATTTAAATATACAAAAATGGTAAAAATAAGAAATACCCAGCAATTATAGAGAAAGAATGCAATCCTCTCTGAACTTTTTTTCACTAATATGAAAGATGTCAATATCCGAAGAGATACGGTTGAGTAAAGACATTGCTCTTCCTACTGGCATTACCATCGGCAGGTTGGTTCTGCAAGCAGGAAGATAAAACAGCTTAAGCTGTCTATGTCTAAGGTAGTCATTAGGAACATAAAGAAAAATACTCTCCGTTATACCTATGTTGATCGTAATACCACGGATCAATCGGAAAAAATACATAAGCAAGTATGCATTTCTTCTTTTCTCCAAACTATTGTAGCCAAGCATTCCCAGTATGAAGTCAGACGGGTACAACCACGGATAATATCCGCACTCCCTTAAGTAAAGATACCTCAGAAATTTCTTCTGAACCATCTCCAGCATAAGAGGGTGCATATGACACTGCATTGGTACACCAACGCAGCGTATCATTTTTGTAACGTTAAGGTAAGATGATCAGTCTTACGCTTCAGGTACCAGCCCCGGGACTATGAAATATTTTAGTACAAAAACACCATACCCTTTGAACACCGGCCTTATATACATAAAACTTACCCTGGAGTGCCTGGCCAATTTTTGTGAAATTTCATGTTTTCTGAAGGGTTTCTAAAAAGTGTTATTGTTATGAAAATGCTGGGTTAAATCAACTGAAACTTAATCGGAATCTCAATCTTCAAAATTAAACGTTAACTGCATGCGACAGTGAGCGAAAGCGTAATGGCGAATAGCGATATGGCAAATGGCCACGATAAGGCGTGAAGAAAAAAATGATTTCAATCTATAAAATAGATCCCTATATTTATCTATACTGTAAATCAGGTGACAGTTTTGGAATGGTTCAAGTATTTGCTATTCATAGAACTACAAAAAAGTTTTAACAAAAGTCACTTCATGTCAAAAAATTCACATTTTTAGACGGTTGGTAAACCACGTGAAAACACGGGACCGGGATACAATGTGTTAAATAAATAAATATTTAATATTAACCATGTCGGGACCATTACACCACGAGGCCTTACAAAATAAATAGTAGTTAGATACTTCTAAAATATGTGTTTTTATTTACTGTTTCGTATTGTAAGTACTGTTCAAAAGGCCATTATTATTTTAGTTTAATACGGTTCTAATGCGCCGCAGAAAAATCTAATTACGCTAAAGCGAGATATTATATAATGGGTTGTATCTAGAGTTGTGCATAATAATGATATCAAGGAATTAATAGAATGCCTTGTACGAGTAATAATATTACTTGAGTAGAAATGTAGCCGCTTTCATGAAATATAATATTCTCAATACAATTATTCAGTAGGTACCGGAAAATTGCAAAACCAGACGACTTATTCCCAACGTCAGTTAATGCAATACATATATCAGAACCGTTTCAATGCTTTACCACATTCCTGCTTAATATAAAGTCCGGCAACTAGGGTCACCAGATTAACACGTGGAAGTGGAAAACGCTTAGTTAAACAGAATGCCAGAAATATCTAAATAAATGAAAAATAACCTCTATTCAATTTAATAAATTTGTAAAAAAATGGTTAATGGGTTTAGGTCGAGAAAAATCGGAAAATTTACTCAAAATATATTCTTAAATAATAAATTAATATTGTATAACTGTATAGTCCAATTAACTAGCAGGTAGTACTGTTAGTCAACAATATTTTGAGTTTGTTCAAATTTTTGTGGATAAGGACTCAATCAGGATTCAACTCCCTGGGGAGCTGTTTATATAAACATATTACAACAAAGATGAAGAACATATAAAATAAGGTAATATAGAAGTTTAGGCATCTACAGGGCTTATGACCTGTCAATGGCTGGTTTAAGTGGCCACTTTACATACTGTGTAACCAGTAATGTTAATGTTTATTTTTGAAAAAAAATGTCTGCCTTAAAACAGGTTGTACCTAGTTAGGCGGACTAGACATGATCCAGATAAATCTATTACCTAAGTGTGTATGTAGTAGATAAAGTAATTGTTATTTTTGTTAATAAACTATGATTATTATTATTATTCATACTTACTCCGGGGGTAGGTAATCGAAACCAAGATCTCAAGAATGGTAGGCGAACGGGACAATCTTCACAACACAGCCATCGAGTCGAAATCACTCGACCAGGATTCTGGTTATATTTTATACACACCAGTATTCTTCATCAAATTCATTCAAATACAAAAGAATTAGAGTGTATAAACTTAGGATATTAGTTTTTATATTTTTTGTAATGTGAAGGTCACGTATTCTATTTATTTTTAAAAAATCAAATGCAAATGGTCAAAGGCCTTTGACAAAGCATAAAAACAAACAAAATACTCATTTATATAAACAATATGAAACCATTAAATTCAGTGGCAAACATTTAAGACGCACTACACACGTGAGGTTAGTTATTATGGTTGAGAATGCTTAAAAAGTATAGATTTTAATGTTTATATATAAATTTAAAGCGAGCAGCTTAAAGCTGATATGGTTAAATATATATTTTTTAAAGTTAGTTAGATTGAGATCAGCTCTTTTGGTATCTTATTCCAACTATCAACAACCCTATTGCTTAGGATATGTTTCCGTGGATTCAAATTGCATCTGGTTTTCTTCAGTTTAAGACTGGCGTCGAAGACGAGCATCTTGTTTAAGCTTGAACATAGGATTAACATTTGGGAAGCAATAGTGACTGTTGAGTATTTTGTGCCTCTATCAGGTCAATCTCTTTCTCTCGAGTTGTGAATTTCAATAAGGATGAATTTAAAAAATGTGTTTTTATTATTTGGTACCAAGTCGCGTGGTTACCCTCGCTAAGTACAGCCCGTTGAATGGAATTCTTCAGGAAAATGCCAATCCCGCTTCCGCCTTTCTGCACATAATTTGGCCGGCAACAATCATAATTTGAGGCCATGTATTGCAAAACTTGCGAAATGCAACTGCAGTCTGAAGTCAGCCTACAATCAACATTACAGAATTTTGACAGATATGAATTGATTGTGGCTAGATTAACAGCACACGCCAGCTGAGAATTATAAGTACTACGCCAAGGAGATTTGATTACTTTCAAAATATTTTAAATTATACTAAGAGACTCAAATGTTGACTCGAATACGAACTGAAGTTTCTTTTAATTAATTCGAAATAGAACAAAAAAAAAATAGTTTTTAAAAAACTTGTCTTTTACTTTTAATTATTTTTTAAAAAAAATATTTTTTTTAAATATTTTAAAAAATATAAATTTTTATATAATAGTTTTAAAATAAAAGTCCTGCTGAGTTGTATACATACAACTAGTCAGCAAGTTCTTATAAATTGCTTCGATTATTCATACGTAACCTACATTAATAACAATTTAACTTGAAAAACATTACATAATGTACCATATTTTATGACATTATTAAAAATTAAAAACTATCACTAATACCAAAAGCTTTTTTCGGCTAACCATAATTTGAGCATACGTCTCACTCCTGTATTTAACTAAGTATTTTTAATCTTGTTTAGTAACATGTTAAATATTTAGGTGTATACTGTATTGCAGTGTTCTTTTGCCATATTTATTGCAATATCTAGGAACAACTAGCCCTTCCATACTAGTAAACCTGTTGTTGTAATCATGTACCAACTTGTGTTTATACTCGGAGTGCGACGCATGCTGACAAATTAAGTTGTACCAAAGTAGAGCCCTAATCGATAATTTGTTTACTGATTTATACATCAACGATTTATAAATCAAACCTTGAACTGATAGATGACTTTGTGTATCTCGGCTCGCTTATCTCCAACAACGGCAGTTGCAGACCTAAAAAGCAATGAACCGTTTGGAGAAGATTTGGCAAGATCGAGGTATATCAATAAACACAAAAATGCGGTTGATGGAAGCCCTGGTATTCTCCGTTTTCCTATATGGGACTGAAACGTGGACAATGCGTGCATACGAGAGGAAGAGGATTGATGCATTCGAGATGTGGTGCTGGAGAAGGCTGCTGCGTGTGCTTTGGACAGCCAGAAGAACGAATGCATCGACACTGGAAGAGCTCCATATTACAACTCGTCTATCAGTGGTGTGTTTGAGAAGGATACTGTCTTTCTTTGGACATATTGCTAGACGTGAGCCAGACAATCTAGAAAAGGCAATAATGTCTGGCCGAGCTGAAGGTAAGATAAGCCGGGATAGAATCCCATATAGATGGACTGACCAAATAAAGGTGGCTACAGGGCTAAAATTTAATGAGTCAATTCGTCGGGCTGAGGACAGACTAGAGTGGAGCAGACTAATCAGAAATGTTCATGGTGATCACGATCCTCAGTATTGAGGGACTGACTTAAAAGAAGAAGAAGACATTAATGATATTGAAATATTGTGTCTCTGACTGTATATATCTTTATATAGTAGCAATTCGATCACAGAATTTTACTAAGTTTGAATAAAATTAATATTAGTTTCACTTGATAACCACCAGGAAGTTATAGCGTATCGTATAATTGATTTAGAGAGAGATAAATAATTAATTCGTAAAGTATTAACAGGGACATAATATTTCAATAAATACATTTTATTACTTATTGCTCTTAATCGCTTACACAAGTTTCTTAAAATATGTACATCCCGTTTAAAATTACTATCTATTGTTAAACCTTAATAAACATACTGCTCAATAATTTTAATATTTTCACACATGCATGGTTGCACAATATCACTGTGGATACATGCATAGTTATGTGATAAAATTGACGGTGTCTATTTTATCACATAATTGCGGAAATGTCTTTTAATATACTTCCATATACAAACTTAGTTTTTTCAACCAAATTAGTTAAATTTTGGTACAATAAATGTTAAATACTTGGTGTTCGTACTATTTATAAAGACGACAGGAATTTTTCTAAAACAAACAAACCAGATCCCAGTTGTCAAAGAAAAAAAAATCAGTAATGCCGACTACTAACTATTTATTGAAATATTTTAGATGACCTCAGAGGTTGTTGTCTGTTAGTTATTACGGTTAGTTCGTTTACGGTAAGCCAACCGAATATATTTTACAGCTCTCATATCATTGGTTGGTTCATATGAACCTGTGGCGTCGATCAAAGTAGTGCGTTTTTGTTTAAATATTTTTTACCCTTTTTTCGTACATTCTCAAGAAACTTTGCGATAAAATTTAATGCTCTAATTTTTACCGCGCGCAAGAAAACATTTTTGCATCCAATTTCCCGTAGAGCTGAAGTTCCTCATTGGAGCGCCAATGTAGTGTTCTATGCACAACTGAGTACAGATAGGGCAAGTGCGTTGTTTCAAGATTAACATGAAAGATCTTCAAATGACAAGAAATGAACTAAATTAAATATATTTTTTATATTAATTAATGAATGTATTTAATATAAGTTCGCGTAAAATAAACCGGTTTTAAAATAAAAATTTGTCCCACCAAAAAGTCTCTAGTGGGTAGCAAAAATCATAACAAGTTATTTGAATAAACGCCTTTCTGCAGCACTGAAATAAGTGCGAGGTATTTAAAAAATAATTTTGATATCAATTTTCTTTCAGAGGCCGAGTCAGGTGACTGCAGAGAGAAACCACATAAATACAAGATGAATGAAATCAATGTGAGATTATGATTGCCATTAATTTTCGTGCTTTATCTGAACTGTCGGATTAAATTCACGCCGTTTATCACAACACTGTGTGGGACGACAGTGATCCTGATTCATTGTCAAAATATACGGGAAATCTGTTTGATATTGTGAATAATATGCAAACATTTAGATTCCTACGCACTGCAGTGCAATAACTGCAGGTTGTGATGAAAAATTGTTTATGTAACTTTCGTTTTTACAACCATTTCATTGTTTAATTCATTTATATGAGGTTATTTTTTTATTTATTATTTACGAAGACGGATAATGCTCAGTGGATGTTGACTATAGATTAGGTGTGGGACGGATGAAATTCAGATCGGTAACACGAATTTTATGTGACCCAAAATTGCCTATAAAACAAATGATGAAACATTTTGCCGATGACACAAAAATATACAAGAAAGTTACTTCCCTACAAGATTGTCTTGATATGCAAGAAGATCTTGAAAACTTCTCTACTTATTGTGTAAATAATCAGCTCATATTAAATCCACTTAAATGCAAAACAATTACCTTTACGAGAATAAAAAATCCGATAGATTATTCGTATTCTCTATCGGGTACAGTCTTGCACCGTGTCCAAGAAATACGAGATCTAGGTGTAGTTCTGGACTCAAAAATGATATTTCAATCACATATTGATAAAATTATTGAAAAAGCATATAAAATGTTAGGTTTTATTATACGAGTATCTAAGCCTTTTAAAAATGATCTAACAATAAAAAATCTTTATTATAGTTATGTAAGAACCCATCTTGAATTTGCGTCTATCGTTTGGAATCCACAATACATTACTTATATTGACAGGCTGGAGAAAGTACAAAACAAATTTTTAAAACATTTGAATTTCCGATGCTCTCGTATATTTCCAAATCATGACTTATCTGGACGTTTTCACAAACTGATTAACCTCGAAAAAAGGAGAACATTAATAGACCTCACATTCCTCTATAAAATTATTAACAGTCTAGCTGATTCGTCCCAGCTCCTAAATAAAATTCAAATTAACTGTCCATCACGTGCCCTACGAAATCACCCAACCTTTAGAATACCTAGTGTCAATACGAACTATTGCCAGAATTCGTTTTTACACAGATCGTGTTCCACTTTTAACAGCTTTTTTAACCATATAGATATATATCATACAGGATTACAATTATTTAAAAATAGTGTATTGAAAACTTTTGAATAAAACTCCGGTTGGTCCCTTTTCTCTTATATCACTCAAATTACATACATTACTATTATTATTATAAATTAAATTTCTCTTTTGAAATTTTGTATTACTACTAAAATCGCTTTAATGAAATTTTATCGACTTCTCTTGGTTTAAAATATTCTCCTTATATTGCTTTTTCAAATTTTAAATTGATTACTTGCCATACTTGTTATTCCTTCTTTATTTTTTCTTTTTTCTCTGCTGCCATTGGCATGTTTTTATACTTGTTATACTTTTAAACTACTTTTAATTACTTATATTATAAATAAAATCAATATATTGGTGCTCTTACTATGTCATTAATTTTGAAGATGTTTTTTAAATTGACCTAAATTTAAATTTACTGTCTTATATTTCACTTAAAGATTCTTCGCATCGTTTCTTTGAATCCCTTAAAATAAATATGTGTTTATGTTTTTCCTTTTTAAAAAAAAATGTTATTACTATTTTATTTTATTTTTACATCTGAGTATGTTTTTCATTCTTTATTTCCATTCTTAATTCTTAATTACTCACAAATTTTCTTCATTTTTAATATTATTTCCATTTGTAAATACTCACTACAAACTACAAACCTTAAAATATATTTTTTTCACTTAAATTTAAATTTTCAAACAACTTTCATTTATGTTTTCTTTTTCCTTCTCTTTTTTATACTTTCATAATTAACATTAGATTTAATTGCTTTTTAATATGGAAACTTCACTGGTCCATTAGAATTAAGTCCAATTGTGTAAAATATTAAACTTTGTAACTGTACTGTATGTTTCCTGAATAAAAGAAAATAAAATAAATAAAATAAAAGGAAGAAAAAGTATACCAGACTATTGTTATGCCCGTGGTAATGTATAGCTCCAAATGCTAGACTATGCACACCTACTCTTAGACAACCTCAAACATCAGAAATGCGAATGCCTAGGTGATCGTCAGAAGTATGATTAAACGATAATATTAAAAGCTCACGCATTCATCGTAGCCTGCGTGTCACGGACATAAACAGTAAGCTGGAAGAGAGACAGCGGAGATAGTACCGGCACATAAGATGGAGACCACCAGACCATACAGTCCATAATGCAATGTCTGTGGATCTTTTCCAACAGTTGTCCAGAGGAAGAACGAAGAGCTCCTGAATAACTCAATGCTCCAAACTCCTGCAGAAAAACGGCCTAGATGAAAGTGACTAAGAATAACCTTAATCCTGAACCTAAGAATACTAATTCAAAAACCAATTATTTAAAAAAAAATGAACAATAATTGAGTTTCTAGTATTTTCATTTGTTTTTCATGTATGTATTTTTCATTTTAAACTGCATTTTATTTTTTGTAAATTGTTTATAATATCTGTAAATGTTAAAGTTTTTTGGGCGTTAATACAAATATATACGGCCTAAAATAGAAAAAAGCCGACCCCAACAGCCCACCAAGGAAATGATTTGGGATAGTGCCAGAAAGAAGAAGGTGTTTTTGCGTCATCATCATTCCCCTTTCTATCCACATCTCTAACATTACTTAGTAGTGGTTAAACGTGATAGATATAATATTTTTTAATTTTTGTACATAGTGTTAATTGTACGTTGGCGGACTTATTGCCAAATGGCAACTTCATCCAACCAACCAATAAAATAAAGTGTATTTTTTTGCAACATAAGTCACAAAACATATTCAATAGAAAATAAAACTAAAAAAGTTTAAGATTTACAAAAATAGAAATAATTGTATTTGTATATAAATTACCTTAAATCAATACTATTACTCATTGGGAAAAGGGAATAAAGATAAAAGAAGGAGAGATTAAGGAAAAGAAAGAAGATACTTTTTGTGATTTAATCCGAGTAACATCTTTGATGGTGGATGGGAGATGATTTTACAGCCGGGCCGCATGGACACTATATGAAATAGAGAAGAAAGAGGCTAGAGGAAGATACTATAGTAAAGGTCATAAAATTCAAATAGATCGGTAGGTCTGTTGACGAATGACAACAGCAGTTAGCCTTCTCTTGGTGAGTTTTTTTGTGGTTTCCTTGTCATTAGAGCAAATACGGAGAAGCTCCTAAAACAGACCACAGCCAAACATCCCACCCGATTCTTACATGTTATAAACATGACAACTTTATAAAGTTTTTTGTTGAAGCCAATTTAGTATATTATTTCTGGAAGTAAACAAATAAATAACTATCCCATTAAACCTCACACAAACCTTGTATATGCATAATAAGTAAGGTAATGTAACTCTAATATAATAAAAAAACTAGTGGTGCATAAAGCACTGCATTGGTACATAAATCGTAGCTTATCTTGATAATTTATCAGATACGGACATGCGAGCAAGATTATCAGTTTAACGTTTAGGTGCCAGTTCAGAGACCACATAGTAAAAAACATTTCAGTTTAATAACACCTCAAATAGATATTTCATGTCAACCATGTCGGAAATCAGACCCCTGACCTTTTGCGGAATTCACGAAACATGTGTTATTATATTAGTACAATGTATGTTTCTTTGATCAAGTTAGTTTAGGTCAGTATTTTTCAAACCGTGGGTCGCGAAGTCTCGTTTGGGAAATCGATGGTACAAGCAAGGTAAAAGAAATAAGTGATGGGTGAAAAACACCTGAAACTAGCCAGAAGCTCGCTGTCAAACTGATAAACAAACTTTTCTGAGTAATCACAATTGATAATATAAGCAGAAAAAAAATAGAGATGTACTTAGGAATACCAGTGCCTCGATTATAAACGCTATCTTCATCTGTATATATCGAGACGGTATACTTAGCTTCTGTACTATGTGTATCTTACCTCGGTATGTTTTACCTACTAGTCATATGATCGAAATAAGCCAATGAATGACCGCTAAAAATTAGTCCGCGTTCCTTACGTCATTAATATTTAAAATTGTTCTCATTTATATTTTAAATAGGCTTCTTTAATAGAAAGTGCCCACTTCAAAGCGATTATAAACTCCGATAAATCTCAATTCAAGCTAAAATTGCTCGCTTGAACATGATTTTTATACGACTTTTAACCATTGCCAAAACGATATGCTTAACGATAGTCTGCATTTATCTACTGAGGTAGTACGTAGCGATTACAAAGCCGGCTCATACGTTATCTCAGAAAAATAGTAAAGCAGATGGAAAAAATATAAACACTATATTTATTTTTTACAGTGGTAATTTTCTAACTATAGGACAGAACCTAAAAAGATTATTTTTGCATCTAGCCGCTCGTTTCTCAAAATCTGACAGTTATGACGGAATACAATTCGACTTCAAAATTTACTTATTTCTCTCTCATATTTTTAATAGGATTTTAAGAAAAAAAAAAAAAGTGCCAACCTCAAAACAATGAAATTTTTTAATGAATCACAATTAAAGGAAAAATTGCTCGATGGAACAAAACTTTTGACAGTTTCAATGCGTAGATAAACGCATCGAGGGGTTTATAGACCCGTCGGTATAAACCGATCTACTTACATCAAAACTTGATGGTGGGGGGGGTATCAGTAGTATACCTTTGTAGTCAGTCGGGAGACTTTTATCTTTAACTATGACGTCATACTGAAGCTATGTCATTTTTAAGCGTAGATATGTGTACCGTGACGTACGCCTCCCCTTGTTTTATATCGATGTACCTACCCAAATCTTGAAGGTGGGAGATCGATAGTATATCTTTGTAATTGCTAGAGGGAATTTATCTTCAACTATACCATCAAGGTGAAGGTATGACGTACTTACCTTCCCATCATAGTAGAGGCCCTGTAGTCAAAAAATTAACTCGCGGTATTTAATTTCAGTAAGTACGTGAGTACGTGATGAACCCAGGGGTGCCTGGGAAGGGGTCATGGGGGCTCCTAGAGTCAGGGTGTATTGTCGTAGAAAACAGGCAGTCGACGCTGCACAGTGTTTGAAATTCCGTTTTTTACGGGTTGACTTTATGTTTTCATTGAAAACACACGTATAAATTATTTTAATGTGTTATTTATATTATTCGTATGTATTATTTGGGTTTATTTTTTGCACATAAATAATAAAAACTTTATCATAAAAACAAAAAAAAGAGTTAAGTAGCATTGAAATAAGCATTAATAATTGAATGTAGTTATGCAGAAAGCAGCCAGCCATAGAAAAGTGAGACTGAGATAAAAGCACCTTTGTGAAACGAGTGAATTATCAAATCTACACAACAGCTGGAATGTTTTTGACTTTCACAAATGATAAACAATGAATACACTAATATTTTTCACATTACAAAACAAGAATCGAATTACGTATTTGACCAGTTTTAATGATTTTTAAATTACCGTAAGATTTTTCTAGTGCTGTGGGTGTCTTATGCAAATTGTCAAATGCCGTTTTTGTGATTGACACCGTTCTCAAAGGCTAATTATTACAGTTTTTTGTATGAAAGCGGTCTGGTTGTTTTTAGCAGAACATGGAATTGATTTTACAGCACCCGATAACATTAATATCTTATTGTTTCAAAATTGTGGACTGGCTGCTTTCTGCATAACTACGTTTAATTCATCGTCATCATCATGGTTTTACGCTTAATGATGCACAATGAATCACAAAGTTATTGCTTTAAATAAAACATTTATATTTAAAACACAATACTAATTTATTAATTGTTATAATATTTATTATTTTCTCTTCTTTTACCTTTTGATTAAACTGTTGATTAAAAACTTATGTCAATAGGAAAAAATATGCATATCATGTTTGATTACCCCAATACAAGTCTTCGTAATTGATTGATAGCTGTCAGAGTCGTCATCATCAGAGTTAGCATATTCAAATTATAATCATGATAAAAACGTACGTAAGAATAGCCGACAGACAGAGAAACACATTTAATATAATTATAACTTATACATATGTTTGCAGATTTGTTTTAAACATTCGATTGTGCGATCATTTTAAAGAATTAATTCATTTATATATATTCTGAATAATAATAAATTAGTTGTTATATTTTCAGAGACACAGACATAGTTTAAGCTCTTTTATTTCGCTTAAGTCAACAGATGGAAGAGTTAAAGAAATTACGGTATTTAAACATAG
This sequence comes from Micrasema longulum, assembly GCF_059751315.1. Classification (NCBI taxonomy): domain Eukaryota; kingdom Metazoa; phylum Arthropoda; class Insecta; order Trichoptera; family Brachycentridae; genus Micrasema; species Micrasema longulum. Next base: position 80,193 of record NW_028277717.1, read on the forward strand.
GGGGAATTTTATTTATTTATTTAAAATATGCACATCAAATTTATAAAACAGGAAAGAGAAAAAAAAAGTCATGTAAAATTAACATACATGTTAAAATTTGGAAATTGCCTTCCTTAGAGAAATCCCACTGTCATGAAATATATCGATATCCGAGATAATACAATGGAATAACAAGATTGCTCCTACAGGCATAACAATTGGCAGGCCGGTTTTGCATCGTTGTAGTTAAAACAACCTGTGTTGCCTTTGTCGAAGATAATTATCGGGGACAAATAGACCCAGTTCATTCAGAATATCTGAATTGTGTATGCGACCACCAATGAGTTGAAAAAAATGAACACCAAATGAATATCCCTTCTCCCCAACAATGATTGGTAGCTCAGCATTCCTAGTAAGAAGTCAGTTGGGAAAAGCCACGGTTAATATCCTTACTCCCTGAGATACAAATAACCCAGAAATTTTTTCTGCACCCTCTTTATCATGAAAGAATATGTAGTATTAATTGGCAACCAAATGATGGAGCTTAATTCCAATCGACTTCTTACCAAGGAATTGTACATTTTTTTCAGAACCTGAATATTTGAAAAAATCTTGGCATTTCTAAGAACAAATCCAAGCATTTTAACCGAGTTACTACATAATGATATATGGAAATTAAATGATACCTTAGCGTCAAACAATACCTCAAGATACGTAATATCAATACGTCGACGCTCGTTCAAGCTTTACTTCATCCATGAAATAACGGAAATAAATTGTTTTGGCTGCTCTTGTATACGACATGACAAAACATTTAGAGACACTGAAAAACAGTTTGTTTCGTTTACTCCATTGTATAATATTTCGAATGTCGTACTGAAGTTTCAACAGTCCGAAGCAATTTGTATTTCACAGAAAATTTTCACATCGTCAGCAAATGATAAAAATTTGTAAAAAAATATTTCATTGCTAATGCCTTTTATGAAAATTGGGAACAACATTGCTCCTAAATTAGATCCCTGGGGCAGTCCCGAGGAGGTATGAAAAACTGCAGATTGATCGAGCCCATATGGCACATACTGCTTTCGATCTGTAAGATAGCTGAGAAAAATCTCAAAAGAATGTCAATGGTGAATTTTGCACAATGTCTAAGGTTGCCACTAAAACCAGCCAATGATAGGTCATAAGTTCTGTAAATAAATGCCTGGATTTCCATACTCTCTTTTCAAAAATGTTTTTCCTCGCTGTTGCAACAAATTCAAACTATTAATTGACTAAAATGCCTTGGGAACACATTTTTAAAAACTTAACATTCATCCGAGGTACTTTTTCTAAATAGGTGGTAATCAAAAGATTGAAAATTCAACCTTATGACCCGAGAATATAATTTGAACATTTACATTTTCGTCGTCTTTGTGCCAATGTTTGAATGTTTTTTGTCTTTACATATACTCAATATGTAATTTATCAATTGAATTTTTTGTATGCTTCACACTATGCTACAGTCCATTTTTTGCTAGACTTAGTATAAAACCAGACACTAATTTAGAAACAATGAATAGCCCTTGGCGAGGAAGCAATAATTTATTACACGATAATATTCCCGACTTTGTCCAATACGACTTTTACAATCGCTGTAAAATATTAAATTGCTGTAACCACAGAAAGAAATACTAAACAAATTTTTAGGTTAATCAAATATAACTTAACATATGCAACAGAAATGAAGAATACTTTTGAGAAGGGAATAAAGAAGTGTATAGCATCTACAAGACTTATAATCTGTAATTTTTTAAATTTGTTTATTCATATATAAAAATAAAAAATAACGTATCCCTAACTATATGAAGCCAAGAGCCCTGTGTTGAGTTGGGATAAAACAAAATAGAAAGTAGAAGCATACAAGCGTGGTTTTAAAACTGTCTGAATATTTTGTTAATTATCTCTGTTTATTAATTTAGTCTTCTTTGTTTATTCTCAAATGTAAAAACATTTCAAAAAGTATATTGTTAAGTGTCTTCGGCACGGGTAACCTTAGTGAGGTCACATTATTTTGATTGTCAATTATAGTTTGAAGGAGAAAAATAATTATAATAAATAAATAAAAGTATAATTAAATACATATTGTTAAAGAATACTACAATCAAAAATTATTTCGTAAAAATAAATTTCAATAAACATCTGGAAAACACGCTTAATAGTAACATATATAAATCTATGCGATGTCCCCAGCAGTCTCCTGCAATGGTCTCTTTCCTTAGACAAAACTCAAACTTGTACACTCCTAAAAATGTCTTTCGTTTTGGAGAAATCAAAACTGCCTCGGGGCCTCAAAAGAAAAATTTCACTAAGCGAAAGTCGTACGTGTTTTTGGTATTAAATAATTCAAATTACAGGAAAACCTCGAACAAGCATTCTGCTTGGATCTCCTCTTGTAAACACATCGTCTTGTTTAAGTGGCCATTTTACACACTGTGTAACATTCGCCATTTTGCCAATTTATGAATATCTATATTTCTTCAATTCTTCCATCTGTTGATGTTTGTGAATTTAAAGAGGGAAACCTTTATTGAAAACCAGCCAATGACAGGTCACCAGCCCTGTAAATGACGAGACTTCTATTTTCCCTTCTCAAAAATGTTCATCATCTTCGTTGTAATATGATTATATTTACTACTCCTTAGGGGGTTGAATTCAATTCATGTCTACAAGAATTTGGATAAGCTCAAAAAATTCTTGAAATATAACTAAAATGATTATTTTTAACATACGAGAAACCCTTAAAAAACCGGAGTGATAAATATTTTTAAAAAATATATAAAAGCCTTTTAAGTACCTTCAATTGGAGATAATGTTGCTGTCTAACTAACTAACTAACTAACTAACCATCACGCCATTTCCCCGGAGGGGTAGGCAGAGAGGATAGAACGCCACACCACTCTGTCCTGGCACACTTCCTTTGCTTCCTTCACATTCATACATCTTCTCATGCACGCACGTCGATTATTCCGACTTTTCACATGACCACTTTCAAGAATTTGTTGTACTTGATCATGCCATGTCTTTCTCGGCCTTCCTCGACTTCTACAACCAGAAACATTCGCATCATAAATCTTTTTAGCCGTTCTTTCATCATTCATTCGCTCCACATGACCGAACCATCGCAAAAGACCTTTCTTAATTTTGTCGATAATGCTTAACTCAGCCTTGCATTCTGCTCTAATTTCGACATTAGGGCACCTATCATACATTGTTTTTCCGCACATTCGCCTGAGGGATCGCATTTCAACAGCATTCAGTCGACTTTCGTCCCTTTTTTTCCAACTCCATGCTTCGCTTCCATACATTAGGGTTGGTACCAGAACTCCATTATGAACTGCTAATTTAGCCTCTTGCGATAGACACTTATTTGCTACGACAGACTTTAAGGCACCATTAACTCTGTTACCGGCACTAACCCTCCTTTCAATATCCTTGTCCATATTTCCATCTCTGGTAAACATACTACCCAGATATACAAATTCTTCGACGCTGTCAAATATTTTATTTCGTTGCTGAATACAAATAGTACTTAATTTACGGAAATATTATTATTTTGGAGCCAAAACGAAATTAGGTTTACGATAAAATTTAATTATCATCATAATCATTATTCCCTTTTCACACCAAATAGTGCATAGGGCATGACATTGGGAAACCAACCGCAGCGTTTTATGATCATTATTTTTACCTGAAGATAAGATTATCAATCGTATGCTTTAGGCGCCAGAATAGGGATTATGAAATATTCTAGTGTATAAACACCATATTATATAAATATTCCATATCGAACATGTCGGGAATTAAACTCAAGACCTTTTGCATGGTGCTATCCAAACGTGCTGATCATTGTACTACAAGGCAGACAAAAAATTACATTGATTATTTTTTCTTTATTATGAATCGTATTGAAACAAATTATTTTAGCCAATAACAACAAACGTTTTATATACAAAAGTATAATTTAAATAGGACAACCTGTACTATTCTTCTAAAGCCACACTCACACAAAATAAAAAAACAGAACATATTGGTAGATCTCAAATTAATTAATATTATTATTTAAAAAAAAACACTGACGCATTTTTTAATGACAAAAATCGTATTAGTTCTGCGGTTCGACAACAATAAATTAATTGAATGTTACTCGCCCAGTAAATTGATTATAAATTAAATCAATGTTGATAAAAATATTACTAGCTATAAAACTAATCTATTAAGTCTTTTTGAACCAATGAACATGCTGAAATAAAACTTGTGGTTTAACTTACAAGTTTTTTAATATATTTAAGAATCAAGTTCATATAACGAAACACCGCAAATAATGAAATAAAATATATGTGAAAGTACATTCCTCCACGTACCCGAAGCCGTATAAATATCGTGGGTCTTTCTATTGGTTTAATTCATTCAAATCTATCTATGATTGTAGCTACGTTTTTCTTATTGATATTTGGGATAACAATAGATTGAGCACCGTTTTGCGTAGTACACTGCTTAGCAGCGTTAACTTCAAGAAGCGGAGGTTCACTACAGTTTTGAAGTGACCTGCAAACGCTTCCGCAATATCTGCGCCCCAAACAGTTCAATCGCCCCATGTCATGGTGTCCATATTCCCGCCGTTTGCCTTTTGAGATGTAATAAAATCCCAAAAACAATTTGTATTTTCGAGAATATATTTTTCCATATTCATTCGTACAAAGAGGCAATGTTTTTTTGTCAATAAACGAGTTTATCATCATTATCACCCCTTTTCCGAAACTTGCGTGCATAGAGCACTGCATCGGTACACTAATCGCAGTGTATCTTGATCATTTGTGTTGCATGAAGGTAAGATGATCAGTCATACGCTTCAGGTACCAGTCCAGGGACTATGAAATATTCCAGTGTAAAAACGCCTTTTTGACACAAAAAGTATTAAATATCAGAAATCGGAGATAAATCCCCAATACAACCAATACGGCGTATGAAATAAAAGAGTAACGAATAAATGAATGTCTCATACACTATTTACGTCTCACTTTCGTTGCTGCAGGTATGTTCGGGAGCAAGAACGACATTTTTACGTATCACGCAGGCCAACAACCAATACACTTAACTGTTAGACGCAAGTAGATATGAGTTTCGTTATGGGTGGATCTTGCTTGCGCTGCGAGCGTCAACTAATGTTTTTTTCATGTTTTTTTTATTATTTAAATCTTAAAGTAGGGCACACATATCATACATATTGTTATGTGTGTTCTAATAATAACATTGCAAATATATTTAATTTATAAATTGTTTATCACATATGTCTTGACCATTATTTTAAATTTTGATATGTTTTTTTCTTCATAAATATTTTTTTCCATTTCCTAATACTTTTTAATTGCTTTAAATAAAATTGAATTTTGTGACTTTGCCTTTTTCCTAAATGGAAGTCTAATTTTGTTCTTTTCTCTAGTATTGTGATCGTGTTCATGCTGGTTCCGATCAGTTTTTTTATTAGAGTTTATAATTTTATGAACAAATATCATTGTATTGTAAAATATTATTTGTTTATATGTTAATAATTTCATTTCATTTACCATCGACTTTACCCTCGTATATCTGTTTTTTTTCAAAATGATTCTAAAGGCTTTATTTTGTAATACAGTTAGTTTGTCTATGTTTTCTTTGTTTGATAAAAATAAAATGCTACTACAGTAGTTAACGTGTGGTTCAATAATCGCTTTGTAAATAGTTTTGCAGGAGTCCTTATCAATAAATCTTCTGATCCTTCCCAAAATTGATATTTTTTTTGCAATTAGATTAAAAATATTATCACTTTTGATTTCAATTATTTATAATTGAAGCGATTGTTGATGAATACGTTAATTTTTCTCATTTAAAATTTCTCTATTTTGCATGTGTAATAACTACACAGCACTGTAACTCGATTATGCTTTTGGCGCTATAAGGGGTGGATTAACGACACGCAATTGCTTAAAGAGTAACATGTCAAATTTAAATTTTTTTGTTTGTCAAATTCAAATGACAAAAAACAAAATATTTAAGGCGTTATATTGAAAAAACATATCAAACCAGGAACCTTTGAGCAATGGTTTGATATTATTAAGTTATAATATTTTCCAAACGCAAGAGTATTTGCCTCTAAAACATAATTTCACTGATGTGAAAGATATCGATCTCCAAATTGACAATGTTCAGCTGTCTGACTGTTCTTCCAATCGGCATTACCAGAGGCAGAATGCTTCTGGAAGCCGGGAAGTAAAACAGTATGTGCTGACGCTGTCGGAGATTACCATTACGAACATAAAGAGTTATACTCCCTAAAATAGCTGAGTTCTCGATAAAACCTCTTACCAGTCTAAGAAAATGAGCCAGTGTGAACTGTGAACCCATATCTTTTAAGTTGCAAACAGTTGATCTCAAGCATGCCCAAGAAGACCGTAGTGGGATCGACCCGCGGATAACTACCGTACTCTCTCATTTGGAGATACCTCAGAATCTTCCTGAACCCTCGCCTACATGAGAGAATATCTCGCCTCGTGCGGACTACATATCACCGAAGCACTCTCAAGCCTGGTCTGAATCAACAAGTTATTTATTATACGCCAGTAAAAAAAAACACAAAAATTTTAGAAAACTTTTAAAATTTTTGTGAAGTAACTACACAAAAGTCAACAGATGGAAGAGTTGAGGAAAGGTGGATGTTCAAACATGGGCAGAATGGTGAATGTTATACAGTGTTTAAAGTGGCCACTTAAACCAGCCAATGACAGGTCAGAAGCCCTGTAAATGCCTAGACTTCCATATTACCTTCTTAAAAATGTTTTCCCTCTCTGTTGAAATAAATTTTAATATGAATTCCCTAGGGAGGAAATCCAGCCAGTCTGCAAGCATTTGGACATACTCAAACATTGTAGAAGTATTTTCGTTCGAACCTCGGACGTTTGCGTCTGGCCAGTTACTCCTAAAATGCTTAGACTTTAAATTTGATATCGCAAAAAGAAACTTGATACATTTTTTTTTAATCCTGAGAATCATGGAACTAATTATGGTTTTCACTTCGTCTTGGCCAGAATTCTTATTTCAGGCAATAACATTTCAGTCTTAATTTCTTCGATAAAAAGTTGTCTTGTTTCTTGCGATCACTTGATCAAACTCAACTTAACCATTTCTCCCTCTTTCATTCTCACCGAGTCCAATTTTGCTCATTCTCTTAATCAATATAATTTTTCTTGTACTTTATGTCTATTTTTTCATCTGTCGTATCTTATGTATATCGTCCTTAAAAATTCCAACTGGGCGTTCATATAAATAAAATACAATAAGGCTCCCCCCTTAATACAAATGGCATTAATTTGCTAGAAGCCTCCAAGGCGTATTAATTTAGCGTTTGCGGCTTAGAATTTAAATTATATGGCTATCAATAAAGATAGTCGAAATGCATAACAATAAAAAACTTAACAAAAACCCGAATGTCTTTCGCAAGAAATGTTCGAAACGAATAAGCTTCAAATTAGCTCGTAAACTGAAGGGGATTTATTGACGCTTATTCTTACACAACAGTAGTCGATTGGCAGTAAATACCCCTTAATCAAATAATGGTATTATATTTCATAGCTGTAATTATCATTTCTCTTCCTAAAACAATTTACGTAATGTATTTTATTTAGATAGTTATAAGAAATGTAAAAATCGATAACTAGTTATACCTTTAAGTCAATTTAATGATTAAAGTGCTCTTTAATAAATTGATTCTCTATAAAAAATAGCTTAAAAATTATAGGAACATTGGATAAACATTAACATTCCACTAGTTGTTTATAAAGTTGCATTAAACATGATTTTTAAATAATACCCAGACCGGTTTCGTGGTTACTATCTACGGATCTCTTTCACAGTAGTAGCTGTTCGATTATGGAATAATCTACCCACTAATATCAGAGAGAGATAATTCGTTATTTACATTCAAATCACGTATGAAATGTTACTTCCTAAATATTTGAGTTTTATCCTTGTCTCTCTTTCCTTCTCTCTTTACTCCCTCCCCTTTTCATAGCATAATGTAGATATTTAGTCTTTTTTTTTTAATATGTATGTGTCATCAATGATCATATGTATTTTTTATTTCAATGTTTTGTTTTATAATTAAAATATAAGTATATAGCTACAATATGTTAATATGGCACTGATTGTCTCAAATTGAATGGTTTGGGTAGATAGGAAGAAATTGACTTGAGGCCATATTGCCGCCCTTGCCAATGTATATAAACTGTAAATGTATACTATTTCTTTAGCGTGTCCGGTTAGATTATATCCTGCCACTCTAATATGCGGCGACAGATATCGTCTTGTTTTTTGCCACAATTAGGTCCCCAGGAGTGCAACCTTCCTCCATGAGCGGGCATGTCCATAGGTGGCTGTCGTCCTGGGTTGCGCCGCAATCACATAATTCATCATCACCAGAGAGGTACCTCCATCTTTGGAGATTTTTTTTTACATCGTGTAACACCCACCCGTAATCTGAGGGCGATCCATAGAGAGTATGGTAGGTGTTCACCTCCCTGAATACCGTCATTTAGATCCATCCACGGTCTCCCTCCTGTTGCCATAGTTCTTCTCTCCGCTGTTGTAAGGATTCAACAGGGGAGGTGGTTTTGATAAAACTGTTTCTAGATCTAAGACGCGAGGCCGTTGGTTGATGGTGGTGTAGGGGATGTCTAGGATTGTAGGTTTGTTTGTACCTCTCTGCTTCTGCGGCTGTCCTTCTTCAAATGTGTGGTGGAGCGATTCCGATGATTGGGTATATTTTATCATATTTATTAAAGTGTTTAAATAAATAAATAACTTCGAAACCAGTTTTTTTTCACGTAGTTGTGAGATGATGGTTTTAAAAATGGGTCTACACTGCAATATTTCATTGTTTCTGGACTGTCACCTGCAGCGTAAGACACTTACAGAATATCTGTAGGCCAGTAATCAACTTTTCCTTGTTTGCCTGGAACGTCTGAAGAACCAAAGCATTTGCTTTGGTTTCTATCTAAAATATGTATAACCTCTCGCAGAGAACTCACTTGAGTTGAGTTGAGTTGCCGCTAAATAAAACGAATTCACTTGGCTTCGTTTTATTTAGTGGCAGCGTATAAACTTTCTGAGACTAGAAGTTTATGCACACAACATTCTTTACAACATTTGCGCACTAAATTTTCTCATTGAGAACTTAATTTGCCTTGATGATCATGGTCTATCTGTTCACTCTTCTCAGGAGGGAACATATTCCATTCTTTGACAAACTGCATCATTCTTCAGTTATACATTTTTTCTTAGGTATCAGACTCTTAAATGAGCTTTCGCTTTATGTTGAAAATGCATCTTCCCTGGCCATATTTAAAAAACGCCTCAAATATTTCATTAATAATTTCCAATAATTTGATTCCACTTTTTTTCTAGATCGTCTTTCAGTCTTCCAAAACCCTTACAGGATCCCACATTCTATGGATTCTTTACCTAATTATGTAAAAAGAATAAAATTACTCGTAAGCATAGTTAAGTATTTTTATGTAGGTAATACGTACGTCTTATACATAATATATATACGAAAACAGCTGCAATAAATAAATTCCTAAAAACATTCAAAGGACAAATTATTACGGTTGGTAGGAAGATATTGCATTTACCAATAAACCTGGTAAAGAGCGTTAAGGTGATTCTAAACGAAAATATAAAAGTAATTATTCATAGATGGCGCTTTTATATTTTTTTTTTGATAAATGCTATTTTTACGTTTATTTTCAATGGAAATTTTACAAAACTTGGTTTGCGGAATCTTTACACTATATTGATTGTAACAAATACTATAACAGCATAATTTTGGTCCTTTTCACAAAATGGCTGATAAAACAAAAAAATAAGATAAGTTATTTTCATATTGTTTAGATTCACCTTAATATATTTTATTAATATTTTTAATAAATATTTCATTCCTTAAATATAATAATTTACTCAAGTATTTCTATTTTAGGGTATTTTCAAAGAGTCGTAAATAACTCACTATTAGAAAATCAAGCTGGGGTAGAGAAGGGTTCGAGCCTCGGCCCTTTGATCCGTGAGTCTGCGACATTTCCCAATCCGATTAATTTTTGTACAGGAAGTTAAAAATAGATTAATAATTCTCAGCAAAATGTGAGACATTCTTGCCTATAAAGTCAATAGCGGTATTAATGTTAATACGCTATTAATATGCGCTCATGTGAGTAGCAAAAAACATTATATTTTTAAAATGTAATTCTAATATCCCTCGGGCAAAACAGATAATTCAATGTATTTTTTTAGGCGTTTATCCGATTAAGCGGTGTTTCTTTTGTACTGTCATTAAATTGTTGAAGACTGATCAACTATACAACAATTAATCTTCCGATCGATGGTGATTTAAAACGGTATCAGTAAATTAGTAGTTGCGTTCCTACCTAGTAATTAATAACGGCTGTGTATATATCGTAAGTATTTTATAATCATTTTAAAGTAGAATTTCTAGCAAATATTTAGAATATATGTAAATTTGGACTGTAGGGTGATGTTTTAATTTCTGTCTAAAAATGTACGACTTGTAATATTTGGCAAATTTTTAAAACGTCGTTTTGTAAAAAAAATCCTCAAGGGCACTACAGTAATGGTCAATTTAATTTTCATGTAATAATACGGTAAATAAGTTTTTACCATCCATGCGCTTTGTAACTGCTAGACGTGTCGTCATCTAGCTCCTTTCGGTTATTAAAGTAATAATTGGAAACGAGGAACTAGAAGCTGCAAGACCTATTGGATTTTTTTTTACTATTCAGCGCCCTTAAAGTGATTTTTACAAAAATCTGTTTATATAAATTATTCATAATACATAAAATAATATTCTTGAATTGTAATTACAAGACCTCCGGCAGCTACATAACGCATGGGCGATTAGGTTTTAACCCCTACATATTATTAACTCTTAAAATACTGTGCTAAATAATCCCTTGGCGCGCGGTGATGTAACATCGTGTTACCACTAGTAAAAGACGGAATATTCTAAACTTCAGACATTTGAAAAAAAAACATGCTGTTTATTTTTTTTTTCCATAATTTATGAAAATAAACATATAATTAAGCCCTGTTATAGCAAAACAAATTCAAAATCATAAATACGCCGCTCATATTACGCGCGTACGTCCATCAACCATCCACTGTCATTAACTGACTGAAGACTAAATCTGTTTTACACATCACCCGCTACAGAACAGCGTCTCTGTCTTCTTTATTATGAGTTTTTTCTTTTATATCGTTTTATCTCGGGCTCTCTCTATACAGATGTGTTGCTGAATTAGTGGACATTCATTCTTCGCGTAGGAAGGAGATAATATATAGTTTTATCAACATCTAGCCTAGTTATAAAAATTTTACTTTCGAAATTCGGTGTGAAAATGTCCATTTAAAGATAGCGAAAAATTCGAGTTCCTCTTTAAAAAAATAGGACAGATATATTAAGTTTTGTGTCCTATGTCGACTTGTGTGATATCACAGTCACACAAGAGTTAAAATTATGATTTAAATACTTATGAAACAGGTTGATATTTATTTATTTACTAACGGACTTAGTCCATTAAAAAAAGGGCAAACACAAATCTATACAATATGAATATAGAAAACTAAAGCTAGGATAAAAAATTAAATAACAATAACATTTCATTTACAGATAAACTAAAAATATATGCAGTAGGGCCTCGGCAATCCGGAAAGGCAGAAAATAGAACCTTGGTGGATTGTGGTCTGCAATATTTAAATGGTTATAAAAAATGGGAGTTTAACTTTGGAAATTTCTTTAATTATCAAAAGACAACTTCGACAATATTAATAATAATGAATAAAAAACATATAGGAATGCATCGCGTTTCAAACAATGCTAAAAAAACAAAAAAATAACAGATAAAAACAGAAGCGCATTGCTCGACGCAAGTGAAATACCTCCAAATCGGTCCGGATTAGCGAGGCCCTACTGTACCTGCCAAATTGCATGCTTGCAATTCAGTAAGACTTTAAAAGATGAAACGCGTCGTAGTCCAGTGATAGTATTGTGGACTCACTTTATGAAACAAAGGTCCAAGGTTCAAATCTCACTCGACCGCTCAATTCCCATTTTTTAGCACAAGTTATTTATGCCTTTTGGTCTTAAAATTGAAAACTGAATTCACTAAAATATTTTACTTTTTCTATCTTCTTCTTTACGTGTCATGTCAGGTCCCCCTGGCGTTGATAACCACTCGGGAGATAGCTTCCCCATTCTGACTCCTGACCAATGCAAAATTCTTTTTATTTTTAATACCCCTTTTTATAAAAAAGTAAAATTCTTTTTGTAAAATTTGTCGATATAAAAAAGAGAAGAGAAATGGTAAAGCAATATGTTCCACTTTAAAAGACTCCTCACATGATTATTCGTCTAAAAAATGTATGTATTATTACCAACTTTCTACATATTATTAGTAAAATTAATTTGTACTTATACGTAAGATGAGTGTATTCATTAAAAATTTGGTATGCGTAACACAAATTACGAACATGCTTCATAATTATACTATATGATTACAGTACATTACTTGAGTTTTTGAGATTTATCTGAAATGTATCGTTATAAGTATCCGCAACAAGACCCACTTCAGACAACTATTGATTACAAATTATTTTCCCAATACTGAGGCCTTATGCTGGACTCATTCGTCTTTAGAATCAGATGCGACTTTTGTAATTTGTCGAGTGACAGCATTCTTGAACCACCCATACGAATACAGTCGATTGAAAACCAATCGACTTTATCTCGAGTGTCCCAAAGCACTCGACATTGACAATTGAATGCGACATCGTAACTACAGCTATCAAACTTCCGTCTTGTAAAATGCTCGGCATTTATGTTTGAATGACGAGTAGGTATTTTTTTTGTATTCTAAGTTACAATTTTACAACACTGATTAATGTTATGATGATGGCGAATCAACAAATGTGCAACAAATATAACTCTTCTTATTTCTAATCCATTATCACATGAAGTTTTTTTTTTTTTTTTTTTTATACGCCTCCACTCGTTTGCGAGTGATTTTGGCTCTTAGAAACAAGAATAAGAAATTTAAAGAATAGACGCTTCAGTGAACGACAAAAAAAAACCCATACCCACGAAAAAATATAATATAATGTGAGGTAGTTAAAATCAGTCACATGAAGTTTCCCTAGCAAAATTATTTATCGCTCGTCAATGTCAAAATACGTATTTGAGATTTATATCAGACAATATGTTTATAAAATCCACTAAATAAATATAAAATATTTCTTATAACATGTAGATGTGTGTTATGTCAAAGGCAAATAATAATTATCAATGCTGCAGTGTCTCAGTAAAACATTTACTTTAATTTTTACATTATTTTTTATACATAAAATATTCAAAGGAAGAAACAAAGAAACAATAAAGATTTACGTGTGGCAGGAGAGCCATAGATAAATTCCGATTTGTTGTGTTGCCGCTTTCTCATTCGTCTTAGTAATAAAATTGTCGGAGGGTTTTCAAGAAAAGCATTATGATAAAGCAATCGAAATGCCCAATCGATTATTGTCGAGTGGGTGACAAAATGTCACATCTTTCCAGCATAAGCTTCCTGAACTGTATTTGCTTAGATTTTCGCAAGATTCAACATAACATGTTGACGGTGCTGAGAGTAATTTCAAATAATTAAAATAAATATTTCAATTAAAAATAACAATTAATTTTATAAAATTGATTCGGGTTGTGGTCCCGTGGCTAGTGATGCTGACTCACGGATCAAAGGTCCGAGGTTCGAACCCCACTACACCCTAACTTAATTTCCATTTTCTAAAATTAAGTTATCAACAACTCGTTGAAGATGGTCACCGAAATTGATATATTTATTTGAGTAAATTATAAGAACGCAAATATTTCTTTAAAAAAATTAAAAAGTAAATCGTTTTCCGAATTACCGGGGTTCACTAATGTTCAGCAAAATAATGAAATTCATTTCCGGTAATTTAAATGATTTAATACCAAAAACACGTCCGACTTTTGCAGAGAAATTTATCTTTTATGTCTCCAAGAGCGTTTAATATCTTGAATGAAAATTTAGTTCTCCAAAACAAAAGCCGTTTTCTGAAGAAGTGTACAAGTTTGGATTTTGTCTAAAGGAAGAGACCATTGCATGAGACTGCTGCGAGATATTGCCTAGATTTATATATATATAAATATATATATATATATATATATATATATATATATATATATATATATATATATATATATATATACATATTTATGATTTGGGACTTTTGTTGTTTTTAATATTTATAAACGACATTGGTTCGATACTAAAATGCGATTATGATTTGTTTGCAGATCATTTGAAAATACATCGCAAAATTTAATTTGAATCTGATCAAACACTATTGCCAAATGATTTGGATACACTGAGTGATTGGTGTAATAAAAATGACATGTTTTTAAACATTGATAAATGTTATGCTGTACAATTTACTAAAAATCGAAAAAAAAATAAAAATTTCGTATTATATAGATAATATTTTGTTGAAAAAGGTGGAGACAATACGTGATTTGAGAATTACCTTAGATTAAAAATTTGTGTGTGATAGTCACATAACTGATATAAAAAAATAATCATTAAAAATGTTGGCATTCATCCATAGGACAACGAAACCATTCAAAAACCAACAATCTTCTATAAAATTATACAACTCTCTAGTGGAATACGGATCAACCATTTGGAATCCACATTACAATAAGTCTACACGTGTTGTTGAATCTATACGAAAAAAAATTCTTAAACTTTTATCACAGAATTGTCAATTGGGTTTCATACTAAATATTTACGAAAGGAGACTCCAACACTTTATTAACTAGAAAAAAGGTAAATAACTTGTTATATTTATGTTTATATAGGATTGTAAATGGTAGATTGAAAAGTTCAAGCTGTTTAAGTACTATAAAAAATTGTTTTCTGACGGTCATACGTTAAGGAACCCAAAAACATTCCACATATATTGATATATTGATAATGTGCCCTTCTTCAATCTAGTGTCAAGAATATGCAGATTATACAACACCATTGA
This sequence comes from Micrasema longulum, assembly GCF_059751315.1. Lineage (NCBI taxonomy): Eukaryota > Metazoa > Arthropoda > Insecta > Trichoptera > Brachycentridae > Micrasema > Micrasema longulum. The sequence continues at coordinate 95,352 of NW_028277717.1, forward strand.
AAACGTAGAAATCGACATTTTTGTTCGACAAGTTTAAGAAGTGTATACACAATGCGTTTTTATATTGATTTATTATTTTTTTACATTTAATTTTGATGGATTACATTTCGAGGCATATTTTGTTTATTGTTTTATTAGTATTTTATGAATTGTTTTTATTAGTTTTATATTAATGAATGTTTTTTTTTAAATAATTTAATTTTGATAATTTTATTATTAATTCTATTTAAATTCGTGTTTGATTCATGTTTATTTTATTATTAATTCGTACAATTTTTGCAATTTTTTCTAAATTTTTACAATAATTTAAATTCAATTTAATCATTTATTTTTCTCATTTTATATAAATATGTATTTAGTAAGTGTTTACATGTAATTGATGAAACACAAGAAGTATCTATTTTTTTTTATTGTTTCAATATTTATGTGTATAATGTATTATTTTTTGTCGGCCTCGTGGTGTAGTGGTCAGCGCGTTTGCCTACCATGCGAGAGGTCTCTGGTTTGATTCCCGACATGGTTGAGATTAAATATTTAATGAAAAGGTGTTTTCAAATCAGTATATTTTATCGTCCTTGGACTGGTACCTGAAGCGTAAAACTGATCATCTTACCTTCATGTAATAAAAAAATATCAAGATGCACTGCGATTGGTGTACCAATGCAGTGCCCTATGCACCATTAGGTGCGGAAAGGGATTTTTTTTTTAAAAATGTATTATTTTGTATTGTTTGTAAACCAAATAAATAAATAGGTTATAATTTTTTATTTTTGGTATTGTTTGAAAACACATCACGCTTCCACTTTCCATTACGTCGTATCCCTCTTATTTGGCTCTTGGCCTCATAGAATTAGGGATACTTTATTATTTTTTGGAAGTATAATTTATATTCGTTTAGATAAATAAAAATAAAATAAATAAATGAAAATTGCTATGCTACGAGAGGAGGTGAATGTTTAAGACTTCTTAGATTAAGAATGAAGGCAACTCAGAACAATCTATGAATACCATTAAGGTGATTTTAAACGAAAATATGAAATTAATTACAATATTTGAGTTTGTCCAAATGTTCATAGAAAAAAGACTGGATTTCACCCCAGGGTCATTAAGATTAACAAATTACAATAGGGATGGAAAATACCTTAAATAAGGGAATATGGAAGTCAAGACATTTACTATGACCTGTCATTGGCTGTTTTAAGTAGCCACTTTACACACTGTGTAACATTCACCATTTTGCCTATGTTTTCAGGCGTTGCCTAGTAAGTGAAATAATTCAGTCAGATGAATCTCTTCACAACAATAAAGGTTTCAGCTCTTTGACTTCACTAAAATCAACAGATGGAAGAATTGAAGAAATGTGGATGTTCAAACATAGGCAAAATGGTGAATGTTACACAGTGTGTAAAGTGGCCACTCAAACCAGCCAATGACAGGTCATAAGCCCAGTAATGCCTTGATTTCCATATTCGCTTATTTAAGGTATTCTCCATCCCTGTTGTAATTTGTGAATGAAATTAATTATTAATAGATGGCGCTTTTTTAATTTTTTATTGAAAAATGCCATTTTTACGTTTATTTTCAATGGATATTTTACAAGACTTGGTTTGCGAAAACTTTGTAATAAATACCATTACAATATAATTTCGGTCATTTTCACAAAATGGTGTACAAAACAAACAATAAAATAAGTTGTTTTTTTCAAAAATATTTTTGTATGAGTGGTCACCTGAAATTCAACCACTACACTACGAAGCAAACTTATCTCCACACGACTTTTATATTCCAGAACTATTTAACCCACAGAACTGTGGCACAGAGATCGTTTTTACACATTACAAAAATGTATTTTAACTCAGTTATTTAATTACAACAGTAATAAATCAATTTTCAAGAGGTCTCGGGTTCGATTTCTGACATGATTGACATGAAATATTTATTTTCAGCGTAAGACTGATTATCTTATCTTCACGTAACAAAAATGATCAAGATACACTGCGATTGGTGACCAATGCAGTGCGTTATGCACCACTAGGTGGGGAAAGGGAATTATAATGATGAATAAATAATACCATGAATTTAATTTGTATGAATGGCTTCCTAGAATCAAAGTTGTACAACGAAATAATTTAATTCATTTTGAATTGTCCGCTTTGCGACCCGACAGCGGAATTCAATACTTGTGACTGTTTTGTCAAAGATGTGTTTTTAAGATAATTCTTGTAATATATTGAACAGGAACTCAAAACTTGTACAATGAAACAATAGTCATGTAACGTTGCAATGTTTAGAATACAATAACTAAATGGTTAAAAAAAGTAACCTGGATAACGAGGAAATTGAATAATTCATAATATTTTTCTATAGTAATAAGGAAGTTCAGTGGTATTTTCAGCAAAAACAATTTAAAATTAATACAACTTTCGGTGAATAAAGATTGGCCTACTACTTGGTTAAAGTGTACTATCTACCAGGGGCGAATCGTCAAAGTAAGCGATTATGCACAGCTTACCATTATATTTGACTTTTAATAATAATAATTTATAGTAACCATGTTTATGGGAAAATAAATAAAGTAATTGTTATTTATTATAAATCACCGTTTATATATTTCTACAAAAAAAATTCTATGAAGTGCGCCCAGCCCATTCTTACTGAACAATGAAACTAGCCGATTACCTCAGCTTATTCTTCCATACAAAAAAGTACACTGTATTTTTCGTCTTTAACCCAAGTCGGCTTTTTTAGTACTAAAACAAACTTGCAGATTACAAATATTATTAGAAGATTCTCTATTTGGAAACTAGTATTTCGAACATTATTTCCGAAGTACTATTTTTCTTTGATGGGCTACCGTTGACATATATTATGTATCACATAGGACAGGTGGCGTTCGCAGTGGCCGTTTTAGGCATTATTCATTTAAAAAGAAATCGGCCAGTGCTCAAATCCTGACAGTACTGTCAATGACAGATCATAACGGAAATATCTGCGGAATGTCATTGTGGTATTTGTCAATAAACTTTTGTACAAGTATTGTATTAAAATAGTGTAGAATAAAGCTACGTTTATCGCGTGGTTTATAATAATTGTTGTTTGAGTTGATTTTCACAGAACCACAAAAAAAGTCATTTATAATTACATTACTTACATGTTATGTAAGTACTTATATGTAGTACAAATTAATGAAAAAATTTAATAGATTACCTATAAAATAAATCACGGCTCGCTACTGCTATCTACTTCCATTGTCAATAAGGACAATTAGTAAGTACTCACAATATAAAATTGCCATTAAGGCATGGATAGTGAAGGTGGGTTGCGCACGGATCGATGATCCAATAAGTAAAAATGTGTGTCCTGTTTATGAAATTCGGTCTACAAGTCTATATGAATTTGTTATGTTTTTTATAATTCTTCTTCTTTTCCACATCCGCTCCTAAGCGGAGCATGTGGACATCACCAGTTGCCTCCAGGAGACCCTCTTGCCAGCCAGCACTCTCGCTTCTTCCCATGTCAATCCAGCTCCCCTTAATTCCGCCGAATAAAGTCTAAAGATCGTCATTGACGGCCTTCCAGGATGGCGTGATCTCGCAGGTTTAAAGAAGAGGGAACTTGGGTTTAGGTTCTCCTGAGACATGCGCAGCACGTGTCCAAGCCAGGTCCAACGCCGCATCCTCCAGACGCTCGTTATAGGAGGCTGCTGCGTCCGTTCTCGGACTTCTATAATAATATTATTCTCAAGCACTTACTCTCAAAACTCAGCAGTTTGGTGTTTTGAGCTTTGGTAAGATGCTAAGATTCACACCCATATAGAAGAACTGGTATTATACAAGAGTCGAATAATCGGCATTTCGTTTTGACCGAATATAGACTAGAGTTCCAGACAATACGCATCATGTTAAAAGTTGCTCCAGCAATTCCTAGGCGGGTTGCGAGCTTTATTTTAGTTTACCCTTTTTATAATTATTTTAATTTACATTGCTTATTATATTTACGGTAATAATTAAGTTGATTAGATTCATTACGTGTTTATTTTCTTGTTATGTTAACTACGTCAAATAACTAATTTAAGGCATGTTTCATTGTACTTTTTGTAAAATGTTTCCCTCGGCACGGGACACCTTAGTGAGAGAACATTCATCATCATCATCATCATTCCCTTTCCGCACCAAAAAATAAAAAATATATAAAAAATAATAACAAAGAATATTTTACAATAATAATATCATTGTATTGTAAAATATTCTTTGTTAATATGTTAATAATTTCATTTCATTTACCATCGACTTTACCCTCGTGTATCTGTTTTTTTTTCGAAATGATTCTAAAGGCTTTATTTTGTAATACAATTAGTTTATCTATGTTTTCTTTGTTTGTTAAAAATAAAATGCTACTACAGTAGTTAACGTGTGGTTCAATAATTTCTTTGTAAATAGTTTTGCAAGAGTCCTTACCAATAAATCTTCTGATCCTTCCCAAAATTGATATTTTTTTGCAATCTTATTTATTACCATCTTAGCGTTTTGGTGAAATGTAAGTTTTGAATCCAACATTCCACCTAAATATTTTATTTCAGCGACTTCATTATTGAATTAAGGGAGAGCTAGTCTTGTAAATTTTGTAGAGCGGAAAATTTTCTTTCAAGTGACGTACCTTTACTATTTCGTTTTACTTTTAGTGTTCATCGCTACGGACACAACACACTAATCGTGATTATATGAGACACGAATCTGCTGTGTTTAGACACATTGTCCTTTTACATCATGTTCATCAAACAATTTGATTTTGACATGATAGAAAGTGAGAACAAGAATAATAGACAAAACATGTCCATCGAAGAAATCTTACTATACTGCCTTTCACATTTTCATTGTTATAGTGTCATAAATATGAACACATCGATTAAATTGACTTGATCAATTCAAGTTGATCGGTCACAAGAAAATGCGAACATTTATGAAATTGCTTTTCGCGTGGTAGTTGAATTTAACTTCATACTCGAGACGGTAATGCACAATTGATTTGTTTTTTTATAATTAATACAATAGGTATTTAAACACAAAAAAAAACGCATTATGTATTTGATAGTTTACGCTTAATAAACCGTTTAAAGAAGATTTGGCGAGATCGAGGTATATCGATAAACACAAAAAAGCGGTTGATGGAAGCCCTGGTATTCACCGATTTCCTATATGGGGCTGAAACGTGGACAATGCGTGCCTAGGAGAGGAAGAGGATCGATGCATTCTAGATGTGGTGTTGGAGAAGGCTGCTGCGTGTGCCTTGGACAGCCAGAAGGACGAATGCATCGATACTAGAAGAGCTCCATATTTCAATTCGTCTATCAGTTGTGTGTTTGAGAAGGATACTGTCTTTTTTTGGACATATTGATAGACGTGAGCCAGCCAATCTAGAAAAGGCAATAATGTCTGGCCGAGTTGAAGGTAGGAGAAGCCGGGGTAGATTCCATATAGATGTACTAACCAAATAAAGGTGGCTACGGGGCTAAAATTTGATGAGTCAGTTCGTCGGGCTGAGGACAGACCGGAGTGGAGCAGACTAATCATGGTGATCACGATCCTCAGCATTAAGGGACCAACTTGGAAGAAGAAGAAGAAGTTTACGCTTTCTTATCGGCATAATTCAATCTATTTATCGCCGTATTTGTTCATGTAAGTTGAAAAGCTAACGTTTCCTAGACCGGTATCGTAATATCCTCGCCCGCTGTCAAGTCGTTCTGCGGATCATTAAAGCGATTAAAAATATCACACTACGATGTGGGCCGACTTGCTCCGATATTGCACAATGCAAGGCCGTTCAATGTGGTTACTACTTTAAGTTCATGCGCTCCTGGTAGCCGCTTTAGAAACACATTGTGTAAAGTAAAATTTTTAACATTTACTATTTATTGGCTTGACAAATAAATATTCAACAGTGCGCGAGAACCTCTTTGAGATGAAAAACATTCTAGTCATGGGGAAATGTTTAGACAGGGCTTATGATCTGTCATTGTCTGATTTTGTGACCACTGTAATATTTACCATTTTACTTATGTTTGAGCATTCATATTTCTTCCTTTCTGCCAGCTGTTGTTTTTTGTGAAGTTAAAGAGCTGAAACCGTTATTGATGAGCGAGATTCATCTGAGTTAATTATTTCACCTAAATATTTACTAGTCAACGCCTGAAAATATTTATAGTTCTAATTAAACAAGTTTTAAAGGAATGCAGTTATCTGAAGATTCCTGGAGATTTTCTGCTTTCTGCTTTTTGCTTTCATTGGTTGATTCAAATTCTGGGATTGTAAAATCACCATTATTTAATTTTATTCAACATGCCGCATTTGCCTAGAAACTAAATATACCTAATTAAAATATTCATGATACTGTTAATCGCTTTTAAATCATATCTGTACCATAAAGGATAAAACACGGGAGTCTACTTTTTGCCATTTTGAAGTTAAAAATGCAGAAATTATCGCAATTAACTATTTTATACTTGAATAAAACAAGTCCATTTTCGAAGTAATTTTTTTTTATTAAGTTGGAATAAAAAAAAAAACTGAAGTACCTACTATTTGTTTTCCCAGTCCCCCCAAGTCCCAGATTTGCTATTTAAATATGTACTGTTATTATAAAAAACATCATTATTTTACATTGAAAGGTCTATATAGATTTGAATTATCTGATTTGGTAAAACATTTATGATGTTTTGGAAATAGCACAATCAGAAAATGTTGTTTTCTGAATATTTCATTCAATGTGACTATTGTATTCTTTAAAGTATACATATTATTTCATTATGCTTCAACTAAACTAAAAGTTTTGTTTTTGTGTGACAAAAATACGAGATCTTCAAAATAAAGGTCAACCAAAGTCATGCCCTTTGCAAAACTAAATAAATACTATTATCACAAAGTCATGCCCTTTGCAAAACTAAATAAATACTATTAAGCACACATATATATCATATGGATCACAAAAGAGTAAATCTTTCTAGATGAAAGATTTACTCTAGTATTGTTTTTTTGTAATAAGTAAATGTTTTATGTCGTTATGTCCTTATCTAGAATTTTTTCCGTGTTTAATTAACTGAAGCGGAAACTTCATTTTTTTAAATAGAGTCTTTATTCAATAAAATATAAACATTATTACAATACAAATACATTATATAGAGTATTAAAATATATTTTGTCTAGATAAACTATTCAATAATAGTTTGTCATCGGTGCTTACACATTAGTTTAAATTAATAATCAAATAAAATAGTACAGACAAACATTATTTTGTTTTTGATGCTTTGAAAAATATTATTAAGAAGAAAAAAACTCAACAAAACCAGATAAAAATGGTTTAAAGAAATAATGTTTTTTAAAGTAAGTAAATAGAGTAAAATAATACAATTAAAATTAAAGAATAGCCATTTACCTAAGTAAATGGCTATTCTAAAATTTTAAATATAGGAAAAAAATATAAACACATATAAATAGTATGTGCTCATAAATGTAATCAAAACAAGATAAAAAATAATACAAAGTAAATCGAAAAATTCAATTCATATCTACAGAGAAAAAAAAATAATAAGAAAATTAAAAGTACTTATTAAAATTAAGATCTAAAAATGTAAATAAAATAAGAAAGAAATAAAAGAAAAATTTATCCTAAGAAAATGACAAAAATGTATTCAATGAGATATAAAAAATGTTTTACATAAATAATGAATCAATATAGGAACTTTCTGTCTACTAACCACTTTCGTAATAAACACATAATTTTATTTTTATTATGACATGTTTTCATGTCAAGTGGCATCATATTAAATATTTTTGGAACAATATAATCCAAGGTACGTTGCCCATATTTATTTTTAAATTTTGGTACAACTATGCTATCAACAGATGTAAATCTTGTTAGATAGCTGTGTTCTAATTTATTTTTATATATCGAGCTGAACATCTGAAAATCCAATAACTAATTTTTCACATTATTTTAAGCTATGCTTTGGATAATTGAGGCCTTTAAAACTCTTATTGGGTATGACGCTACTTTTCATTACAAGTCGACATAATAATTATCGTCTTGCGCAATGCTGATCGTCGTGATCTCCAGAGATGTCCGGCGTGAATACTACGAATTCAATTTAAGTTAAGGACGGCGTTATAAGGTCCTCGTTTTCCTTAATTTGGTCCGTCCATCTTGTAGGAGACTGTCCTGTTGCTTGTTTACTCTTGTAACTACCAACATTTCTTCTCGTAATAGAATAAAATACCTCTTCTGCATGTCAGCAAAAAATTTTCGCGATTTAAAAATTTTCAGAGGATAGAGGGATTTGTTTGTCTTGAAGTTCACGGAGTGCGTTGCATCTATCTTCAACACCACATTTTAATTAGTGAATAAATTAAATTTATATATGAAATTGGACCGAATAGCTTCAAATACGAGTAAAAAATTGATACAATACTGTTGCATTATTTTAAAAAAGACCACAGACAAAATAATAAACCGCTTTATTAGATGCCTATGGCATTATCCATACGACCGAAGTAACCGTTAGAGGTGCAATAAATAGATATAGCTAGATTTACATCTTGGCATTAAACATGAAACGAATTCTGACAATAACAATGTAGCTTCTGGTATTATTGTAAGCGCTTACAAATAATATCACATACAATTCCTAACTGGTAAGTAGATAGCAGACAATCAATCATTTTAGCAGTCGACTGTGAAATACTTAGAACATTCGTGAACAATAAGTTACCTAGCAGGCAGAAATAGTCAAATAAATACCTGTGTATTACATTAGTTACGCGTGGGTAGCACATATATTTCACAATAAAAACTACATTGTAAACATTTTAAGTTATAGATTACGAAATTTCAGTAAAAGCACTTCCTCCGTACTCCTGAAACCGTTTTAACGACCGAGAGTTTTCCTATTTGTTTAACTCAAATATCAATATTGTTTCATTTTATAAAAATCAAATGTTGACAGAGAATTTTAAATTTGTTAAAAAATAAATTTATCATATCTCAAAGCACAAGCGGCGCTGACATAAAGTTCATATAAAAAATGTAATTAAAAAAATATTTTGGTTCATTGGAATATACAAATAATACCTCGAATATTTATTATTCATAGGCTTTCTAGTTGTGTTAGCCATCTATTTTCGAATCCAACAATGCTTGAGTATGTCCAAATGCTGGCAGACTGTCTGGATTTCCTCCCTAGGGAGTTATTCATATTTAAATTTATTTCAACTCAGAGGAAAAAACATTTCTGAGAAGGGAATGTGGAAGTCTAGGCATTTACAGGGCTTATGACCTGTCATTGGCTGGTTTACGTGGCCACTTTACACACTGTGTAACATTCACCATTCTGCCCATGTTTGAACATTCATATTTCCTCAACTCTTCCATCTGTTGACTTTTGTGAAGTAAAAGAGCTGAATATGGAAGTCAAGGCACGTGATAAAGGTATCAACTCTTTTACTTCACAAAAGTCAACAGATGGAAGAGTCGAGGAAATATGGATGTTCAAACATGGGCAGAATGGTGAATGTTACAGTGTGTAAAGTGGCCACTTAAACCAGCCAATGACAGGTCATAAGCCCTGTAAATGCCTAGACTTCCATATTCCCTTCTCAGAAATGTTTTTCCCCTTTCGGTTGAAATAAATTTAAATATTTTCGAATCCATTGATCTGTGTAAATCATCTGAAAAATATATTTTTAACAGTAATTTATAAAACCATTTAAATTTATCAAACACATTTTAAGGGAGCTTAAATTCTCAACATCCATACGATGTTTGAGGCATAATGTTAATATTTTAAAAACTCTCGAATAATTTTTTACAAAATTTTATACTATTTTTTACTAAAAATAGGTAGACCTGTCAATCGTCCTATCGCTTTAAAGATAATAATCGATCGCCTACCTGTATTTAAAAAAAAATACTTATATGTAATTAAATTTATGATTTCTGTGCTCTGTAGCTGCAAGATCTTATAAACATAATGTAATTGAACAAAAAATAACTATGTTTATAAGTGAATAAGGAATTAGAATAATATTAGCAGACTACGTGCTCTCTAGCTGAAAGAAGTAGGTATCGGTACGTTTATTATACATTGTACAGCGTCCCTAAGGTGTTTTTTAATGGCAACACAGAATATAATCACCATGAATTTAATAAATCTGAATAAGTTAATAGCGGATCACGTTGATTATTACATTGATAGAAGTGTTGGGCGGAATTTCATGTTTTATCGGTCTGCTGTAAAACGGCGGTTTTTACATAACCACTTTATTTATTTGTCATAAGAACAGAGTTAATATTGGAAACCAAGACTGAGATTGTGTTAAGCTGATTTCTGTTTCAAGTAATCTTCGGTTCCTACGTACAAATGATAAATAAATTGAAACAAGTAAGCGCGGTAGTTACAACTGATTGTGAGACAGCCACTTCCCACACATAGTAAGTGCACATTCTACCTACGCGTCTACGCTCGCTGCTCCCGTGCAACAAATCGTATTATGGATTAGGACACAAATACATTTCGACTGTAATAAAAATGCATAATCTAATCTACTTGTAGGCGGTATTTGTACCTAAAAGTATTTGGCGTAAAATTCAACAATATTTTTTATATTTGTTTCGATTTAATGAGCAATTGAGTTCTACCAGTAATTTAAAAATAATTTCTAAGATATAAGTATACAAATAAACAAACCTAACCATACAAACATTCAATTAGATACACTTTAAAATTAACAAAAATAGTACAATTTATCACGTGATGATCATTTGCAATTTAGTTCGCCAATCATATATTATACATGCCCGTTTAGGCAAATCACATGTTTCGTAAAAATAAAGAGAGGATTTTGAAATTTAAGTCATACAACATTATTCACTTTATGCAATCAAAAATATAATTAGTAAATTTTTTATTAAGATGGTGAATGGTAATTATATTTATTTATTCATGCACTTCATAATATATATATATATATATACAGTTTTTTGTTCACTTTGCCCAGCTGTATAAAACAGTACTTATGATTTTCTTGTTGTATTACTGTAGAATGTTTAATTATAACAACTTTCCACTGAATATGCTGTATAATTTTTAGGTTAATGTTTTAAACGACGACCTACCTTACTACTTGAAAACTTTTAATGGACACAAATTTAAAATCAATCTGAAAAAGCACATGATGACTGAACTAACTAGACTAGACGAGACATAAAATGACTAGACAATATTAAATTTCTAATGTAACCCTAACGGGTTTTTTAAAATTGTAAATAAATAAAAAAAATAAAAAATATATAAATCTTATAAAAATTTTAGGTTTAATTTTTTTTATAGATCTTGAGTATAAGGAAATTTATGTTTAAAAAAAAAGTACTAAGCCAAATATGTTTGTATTATAAATGTTTGTCAGATTTGCCGTTTATGTTAATAAAATAAAATAAATAAAATAAACAATTTATAATCAAATGGAAAAGTTTGATGTATGTGTGTTTTTGTCATAAACCATTTATCTAAACTAACACTGCTTTCGCGTTATTTTGACGCCACTCTGTATTTTTCAATAATAAGAGCATGTTTCACCAAAAAAAACATAAGTTTAAAAAAAATTGTTACGTTTTCATTAGAAGTGCAAAACGGGTTATTTCATCTTATCTTTTCATGCAAACTGCTTTTTTTTAAAAAACGCAACAATTATTTGACTTGTGACTTCAACTGGCCCTTGGTATTCTGAAATACATAGGGTCCTCAAAATAATACGAAAACACTATTAAAAAAAAGTTTAGTTGAATAGACGAAGAAAAAACCTCCACAAAACCTCCATATTTGTTTATAAATTGTTTTTGTAATAGATAATTTCAACGTTACTGATTTTTTCAATCAGATGAAGCTCATGAAGTTTCATAACTTAGGAATAGTCAAAGTAAAAAAAAGTAAAAAAGTAAAAGTATTTCATTCCCAGATTACAGCACAAGAGAAATGTTCTTTTTACACATTATGGATATTCTTGGTAACAAAGGTCTACGATGTATGCAAGGGAAGCGATTTGCAGATGAATGTCGAAAAATCGAATGTGATGGTTTTTGAAAGTAATGAAAGTATGACTAAATGTGAAATCACTATGAATGGGGTGTTATACTAAAACAGGTAGAGGAATTTGTGTATCTGAGAAGTATGTTTAATTGGGATAGAATGATTGAGAAATATATTGAAAGGAGTGTGAGTGCCGGGAACAGAGTGAACGGTACACTTAAATCGACCTTGGCAAATAAATGTTTGTCGTAAGAGGCAAAATTAGCAGTTCACGATAGAGTCCTGATCCCTACCCTGATGCATGGGAGCGAAGTATGGGCTTGGAAAAACAGGGATGAAAGTAGGCTGAATCCTGTCGAAATGCAATCTCTCAGGCGTAAAACTATGAACGATAAATGCACAAATGTAGAGATCCGTACATTATTTAAGGCTGAGATAATCATTATCGACAAAGTCAAGAAAGGAGTTCTGCGCTGGTTTGAACATGTTGAGCGAATAGACAGTGAAAGAACGGCTAAGAATATTTAAGAAGTTGTATGAATGTAAAGGAAGCGAGATCTGTTTGCAAAAATAAAGTGATGTGGCGTTTTATCTTCTCTTCTTATCCTTACGGGGAAACGGCGTGATAGTTTGTTTGTTTGTAGATATTTACAATTAGCGTTTCTCCACAGTACTGTTTTTTTTTTAAATTGTTTCTGAAACCATCCAAAAACCCTAAAAAAATCAGTGTTGTCTTCTGTCTTCAGACAAACGTATACCAATATGATAAATATTTTTAAAAACCAGGAAAGATACAGAACAGAAAATTTTATTTTTATACTTTTTCTTGATAAAAGCAGCCAAATCGGTTCAGTTTCGGTGTACGCAAAAGTGGTCAGCAAATCGTCTATTTTGTCGATTTTAGTTGGCAATTGTTTTGCACAGTACCTGAGAGGCATTTGCCAGCGACAGATAAACAATGTTTAAATACCTATTCATCAAAATTGACAAGAATTCTCTTAAGTCCTCAGATGCATATTCTTTTAGAGAACTCTATGTAGAGATTTCGCCATGTCAGTTGGAATATAAATTTATTAAAAGTATAATATTACATTATATGAAATATGAAATACGAAAATAGCCAACTCAAAAACCCCATTTTTATTTGATTTATTTTTCGATTGATTGGAAAGCATTTATTGACAAATTAAAATTTGCAACTTGCAGCCAATCCACAGCTTTTGTCTATAGAATTTTATTTGCTCATAGTTATATTATTAAATCTCGAACATTAAAAAAAAATCTCGCATTAGAGCGTTTAATATAAAAAACTCTATGATTGGATATTAATGCGCCCCTTTGTACCATGATTGATACATGTCTTAAATTAAATACATTCTTAGTTGTTTGATAGCAATGCATTTAAAAAGATAATACATCACAGTCTTTGTAATGAATTTTATTTGGTTTATATAAAGCGGTATCAAAAGAAAATTGCAGGTAGGACAAATTACGTTAGTTATTTAATGTTAATTGAATTTGGGAAAAATAATAAAGCTAAATTATTATTGTAATGTCCCAATTTCTTCTAGTTTATAACAATCAAACGGCATTTTTTAGAACGCTATATATTTGAATTATTTATTTTACAGAAATATACATTTAACAATGATTAAATTACATAATAAAGATAAGGTTTAAAGACAGACCATTGAAATTTCTAAATAAAAATGATACATTTCAAATTATGGTACATTTTTAAATGCGTTAGATCGTTTATATATCATATATATAATTATTTATTTTTACCTTAGCCTATCAGTTGAATTAAAAACACTCGTCAAGAGTAACACTACTTCACATACGCAACTGTGTTCTTCATCCTTCTGGACATGGACAAAATCGGACAAGCCTACACGAAATACTGTTTTTTTTATTTGTGGAAAGTCGTAATGAAGAAGTTGAGTGCTACGGAAAATTCGACGAAAAAATTATTTTTTTCCACGCGGTGAAAATAAGAGCATTTTATTGTACGGCGGAGTATCTGAAAAATGTATGAAAAAATTAATTAAAAATAATTTTATAAAAAAGAACTACTTTGAATTACGTCACAAGTTTTTTCAGATCAACCAATGATAGTGTTGTGTTAGATTTCCGGTTTCCGGGAAGCCAACTCATCAATCAGCAAATATCACCGACTAAAATTGTGACGTCACTAGCGGAGTAATTTCACACTAAGAAAACTTTGAAAAATCATTGAAGCTTAGTTGAATAGTTATTTAAAAAATTAAAACTACCGAACTTTCTCGTTTGCATAATTATAGATCGATTTCATACAGTGGTAAAAATCGGCACGATAAAATTTAGATATTGATGTTGATTTTCATATATAAAAAAAAAATGCAGACAAACGCTCTCACTTAGTAGTGTAGTCACCATGAGGCTGAATAATATCCAGTCAATTTCGCAGAGTTGTTACCTGAGAGTAGCCACTTATAAATTAAAACAAAAAAAAAGGTTATCAAAACATATTTGTGACATAACTTTATGTAATCGCTCATACGAAAACGTTTCTCTGACGAAATCTGTATCTCGTAGTACATTCGCACGAGTGAAATATGAGTTACGCCCCTTTCACACTAGTCCAATTCGACGCGAAAGGTATTGAATGATAATCTTAACTCAAGCGAGTGCCTTTAGCTGTATATACTCCAAGAGCTGAACACAATTATTCAGTACAAATTCTTAACAAGCTCGCCTTTATCACTGACAAGGCGGAATGAAGTCATGGCGGGAATGATAAATTTATCATTGTCTAGAGTGTCCTTGTTGCATAGAAAAAGTAGTTAGCACGGTGACAGCTAGGTAGTAATACTACTGAACAATATATAAACAACATTATTCATAGTCGTTGTTAGTCGTTTTATTTTACGTGCCGGGGGCTCGTTTTTCAAAACAAAGAATATGTTGCACAATTTTTTTTTCTCGATTATTATGCCCTGTGTTGTTCGTTTTTACATTTCGGATCACATTACAGCCGATAATCTTCGGGTAACGTAAGAACAGTGGCAAGCAGTGATTTATTTAATAGGTAATCTACAAAAAATGTTCATTCATTTTAACATAGTTATGCAGAAAGCGCCAGTCCACAAATTAAATTTTTAAAAAAATTTGGCGTCATCAGATGCAGTAAAGTCAATTTTATGTTCTGTTAAAAACAACTAGGTTGCATTCATACAAAAAACTGTCATGATCACCTTCTGAAAATACTGTCGATCACAAAAAAGGCACTTCTTCGGCACCAGCACCAGAAAAATCTTACGGTACTTTGAAAATCATTAAAACTGGTCAAATAGGTAAATAGATTCTTGTTTGTTTTATCAAAAATGAATGTATTTATCGTTTATCATTTGTCAAAAGTCGAAAACATTCCAACTGTTGTGTAGATTTGATTATTTACCCTTTTCACAAAAGTGCTATTATCTTAATTTCACTTTTCTATGGCTGACTGCTTTCTGCATTACTACGTTTATTTGTACCTACATATAAGTAAATATATAAGTAATATAATTGTAAATTGCAAATTTTTTTGTGGTTCTGTAAAAATCAACTCATACGAAAATTATTATTTACTTCACGATATACGTAGCTTTATTCTACAAAAAATATTTTAAAATACCACAATGACATTCAGCAGATAATTCCATCATGATTGAAATGTCAACACTGAGCACTGACCGATTCCTTTTTAAATGTATAATCTCAAAAACGGTCAATTTGAACGCCACATGTTCTATGTGATATATAATATATCAACAGCATCCTATCAAGAAAAATAGTCCTTCAAAAATAATGTTCGAAATACTAGTTTGCAAATAGAAAATCTTCAAATGATATTTTTAATTGTAAGCTTGTTTTTTTTAAATATATTTTTTGAATTTTTTTTTATTTATGACAAAATACAAGGTTTTTAAACTTTACATATTAGATATTTTATTTGTACGAAATATTCCCATCAGCAAAAGTGCTGGTATGAGGGGATATTATATATTATAACACAATAGTTTAAATGAAAATTTGATAAAATAACATCACATATCACTCGTCACACGGGCTGTAAGAACTGTTTTATTTAGATGTTTTTTAAGTACGTACATGTTTTGTATATTTTTTAGATCATTAGAAAGTGAATTGTAAAAATTGATTGTTGTATGCAAAAAACTGTTTCTTTTTCTGTTGGTCCTAGGTTGTTCGCAAGTTAAATTATTTGATGCTCTTGTATTTATTTTATGTGTTTATGTATTTTTGTATTTTATGTATTTATTTTAGTACCAAAAAAACGGGACTAAGTTAAAGATGTAAAATATAGTGTACTTTTTTGTATGGAGAGATAAACTGAGGCTAGTTTCATTGTTTACTAAGAACGGGCTGGGCGCTGGGCGCACTTAATTGATTTTTTTTGTAGGAAGATATAAACGGTAGTGGTGATTTACAATAAATAATATTTCTTCTTTCTTTCTATGTACATAGTTACGATAAAACATTATTATAGAAAGTCAAATATAATGGCAAATTGTGCATAATCGCTTATTTGGAAGATACGCCCCTGACAAACAGCCACCAAACTCGATTGGTAAAAGAGAGGATTAAAATCTATGATCATCCCGAAAATATATACAGAGATGATGGGATGTGTTTAAAATTATCCTGGTTCCCAGTTATAAAGAAATTACATAAAAACAAATCAGTATACCTGCATCTCCAGTTAAGATATCTAAGAAATGTCAATTGAATTTTCTCGAACTTTTCTTTATGTGTGACATATTGTGGAGACCAAACAGAAGAGGCATACTCGAACATGAGCAAAGGAGACCATTTTAATACACGAGATATCTTTAAATACCTGACATGTACGAAGTACAAAACCAAGGTTTCTATGTGCACGGGTCAGTATGTCATCGAAGTGATTCTCAAATGTAAGTTTGCTATCAAGAATAACACCCAGATCGCGTACGGTATCAACTCTCTGAACAGGTTTGTTTTCTTATATATAATGATATGGGATGAGATGTCAACCTCGCGAAAAAGAAATAAGCAAACACTTTGATACATTGACGTTAATACGATATGTCTTTTATATATATTTTTTTTTTTAAAAGGATGCATTTTTTGTTACTGTTATATGTTCTATTAGTTTTTATTTGTAAGGGATGAAGAAATAAAAGAACGGACGCACCAAACTCCGGTGACAACTTCCATCAAGCGGAGGCGATACGCTTGGCTGGGCTATACATTATATACTGCGGATGCCTCCTTTGAACCACACTTGCCTTCTTTACAAAGCATCAGGTTTTCGAATATCCTTCAAAATTCCTTTTCAAATTTTCTATGATTTTTTTATGTATGTAATTCTATTCCTATCCTTTTCTAATGTATGTAAATTGCAAATCCGTTCGTATTCCTTTCCGATGTATGTACTTCCATTTCTATTCATTTCTTCTGAACAATTTAATGATCAGAAACCCGTATTTTTCTAGGCCCATTAAAAAAAATTGATTGGTGGTCTGATGTATAAATGACTGCAAATTTCCGAGTTAAAGATAATTGTTTTTAAAAACGACTTATTGACCTCACATCTTGGTAATTGGCAACGCCGTTGGCGTTATTTCTTGAGGGCGTAATGACAGTGGCGATTCAAACTATTTAATTATTTTACACTGACTGTTATGTCAGTACCTACCAGTTAAATAGCCTATGCAATAAAAGCCATAAACATTATATTTATATACAAGTCTCGACATAATAATATCTACTTTTACAGCGAAAATAACATTACTAACGCAATCGCAGATGTTGGGTTTCCATTTTCATAGAAATTTCAAAGAATTTTAGAGAAATTATTATTGATAGTAATAATCCGGTGCCCTCTAACATTCGTTAGAACAGTTGTTCCAATACATGAAGGTGCTAAATATGAGACAATTGTACCTAAAAGAAGCCATCACACATTTCTGGTAGAATAATAAGGAGAGATCTCAGCAAATGTTCGTACGGGGTTTTCACCTAATACGAATTATGTTATGACCAAAACTGTAACGACTTTTAGTCGGAGACATCTCTTCTTTATCGCACCGAGAGTGTTAAATATTTTGGAAGAGCGTATTAAGCTCTCAAAGACAACAAATATTTTCAAGAAAGGAGTTGAGGACTGGATTTTCCTTAGTTGGAGGGATTTCCGAATGTTTGAGTTTAGTATTAACCATATTGAGGTGCCCTTTTTTTGTTTTTTTATTTTTTTATTATTATTGTTGTATTTCTGATCCTATATATTATTTGTTATGCTATGTATACTCATGTGTGTGTCAACTAATTGCAAGTCCCAACTCAACATAAGACTTTTAGTCCCATGGAGTTGGGACTTATGTCTCAAATAATGTGTAATAAACAGATAAAGTTAATTTAATGTATTGAATATCGTTAATGACAATCTATTAGGAATCCACGGAAAGACAGATTCTCGGTGTATGTCTCTCTGTTGGTTTGGACATGTTGAGCGAATGGACAGCGAAATAACGGCTAAAAAGATCTACAATGCGAATGATTATGGATGCAGAGAACGAGGAAGATCGAGAAAGACATGACACGATCAAATCCATCAAATACTTGAAGATGGACATGTCAAAAATAGGAATAATCGGCGTGCGTGCATGAGAAGATGAATGAATGTAGAGGAAGCGAGGTCTGTATGCGAAGATAGAGCGATATGGCGTTTGTTTTTTAGAGCAATAAAGTATTTTTAAAAATTGAAAAAAACTTAAATTAACTAAAGAATGCCTTTCTTTGGTTAAATCATCATCATCAGTTGGTTGGAAGAAGTTGCCATTTGGCAATAAATCCACTATATTTTTTTTATTATTTAAAAAAAAAAAAGTTGCTTTAATCAATTTATTATTGAAAGCTATGCAAATTATTGCCAACTTGTAGTTTAAATTATTGCCACTGTAAGATTGATTACCACCGGACATGTCCGTAGGGATATTTGTAATTATAAAATGATTACTTCCCAGTCAGGTTATCTATCCAACATTAAATAGTAAATATTATTATGTAATCAACGTGACACCGTTAATTAACAGCTGAATTATTGAAAAAACAGTAATCATCATCATCATCAAACCTTTCATTTTATCTAAAAGTGAACAGGGCACAGAATTGGCTAAGTTAATGCAGCATAACTTAACCGTCTTTTACTTGAAGTTAAGGTAATCAGTTTTACGCTTCAGGTATCAGTCCAGGAACAGTGAAATATTGCAGTGAAAATACATCCTCCACATACCAAAAAACCGTTTTAAAGATCGGGGGTCTTCCTATCCGTTTCGCTCATAGTAAAAAGCAATTTTATGTATTTCAGTAAACGATTTACTCTTTAAATTTTTTTAATGCTCTTATTCTTTAATTCATTGAATTTAACTCTACTTCTTTATTTATTTGACACTTTATATACATATACAATATAAATACTGTGATGAATGAATATTGCCTTAAGGCAATTTCTTCCTACCTACCCAAACCGTTCAGTTTGAGAAAACTATAAGGACATATTGAATCTTATGATTATTGAATCTTATGATCTTATGATTTATTGAATCTTATGATTTTATACAAAACTAAAAACAAAGATTAACTTTTTTTTTAAATGAGACCATACTATGAAGAGAGGAGAGGGGATGGGAAAGAAAGAAAAAAGATAAAGGAACAATTTAAATATTAAGATTGTGACATTACAATCTTTAATTAAATCGTGTTTATGAATATATATTGTTTACCATTTTATTGGACTTGTTTGTCTTTGCTACACAGTTTTATATTATTTTAGTTCAGTTTCTTGTGAATACGTATCTTTATAAAACCATTATTATTGGCTTAGGCCGTGTGTATAAACAATATTTTTTTAAATATAATGTAAGTTTTATTTTAGTAAAATGTTCGCCAAGTATTTTTATTTGTACCCATTGAACTACGAGTAGTCCAGAAACTGCATACGCGCATCAAACATAAGGCGACTAAACTACTGTTAAAAGAGTAGTTTTACGTTTTGACCCATTAGTTTCTTTGTAGACGTCGGCGTCGGTCAGTACGCAACTCCCGATTTAAATTCAACTATGCCGTGTTGGATCGTTTTAAAGTGAAGAAATACTGATGGGATCGTAAAGAAAAATAATGGGTTCACATTTTATGTGTAATAAGCAAATGCATTACTTAAAAATTTCTGTCAGGTGGTCGAAGAAAACAAAATGGAGATTTCGTTACTGTTGACATGGTAGTAAATTTGTTAACCCTACTTTGCTTATCTAATGAGAGATCTGTTGACCTGGACCTCGAATTAAACAACGCCGTGGTGGAAATTTGACCGACATTATCTTTAAAACATCGAATATTATTTAACATGATATAAAAATATCCGTTATCTAAAATAAAATTGGTTTTATATTTTAAGCTCAAAGTTCATTAATTCAATTACTATTATTAAATGGCCCTTTACTTATCTACTCTGTTGTGTCAATCAATGTTTCCGCGTGCACAAAAAAAAATTTGAGAAATTAACAATTTGCTATTTTTTCTCACATTTTTCCCCATCTGGCAACATTATGCGGCGACTTCACGAATGCGCGCGGCGAAAGTAAGGCAAAGTGGGGGCATTTTCGGAAACAGTTCGATGTATTCAAATATGATTCTACACTCCTTCTGGACTATTCTTAATTCTATGTTTGTACCATATAAATAACGTACGAGTAAGTTCTCACATGATTCAGAATAATTTTGTAAAAGGTATTTCGTGAGAGTGGCATAAATTTATCATGGAATGTTTTTCTCCATAATTTAAATTCCCCGTTTTAGGGCGTAGTCAGCCTAAGATTAATTTACCGATCACATCGTAAACAATTTGACAAATTAAAAATGTTTACGGGATGCGTGTCGGCATTAATTTGTAATGTATGTTAAAAACACAGTGAACGAAATGTACGGCCTGTTTTCGACGTATAGTACAAATCCACACGGCACGGTAAAATTACGTAGGACAATGACGTGAATTGAACACGATACAAATGCCAGTAAATGGCATTCCAATTTATGGGTTTACCCTGCCGTATTTCATTATCCACAAAGTTATCAATTTCTGTTGTAATTTGTTGTTTCTTATTTGAAAATTTATCTATCAACCCTTATGGATTAGGTCTTGGATCAGCATAGAATCAACAGATTGACACGGTTTTTAAATTTTCTTAAAAATTAAAATAAAAAATAAAATGCATTCTGCAAAAAAATCCTATTTTCGTAATATCAGAATATGTTAATATTGTTTTTTTTTGTTTTTGTTTTTTTTTCTTTTCTTTTCTTTTCATAGTCATGTCATAACATATTTATATGCTTTAAACTTAATAATCATTAAAAAAGATATTACCCACGTTTAGACGCTGAAGTCTTTGTGGGCATTTTTTCCAAATTATGTTGTAGCTTAATTTTAAGATGTATTTTTTAAAAGTGTATTTTGTAAATAAAATTCTATGTACATGTAAATATGTATGGAAAAAAAACAAATAAAAAAAATATATTTACTTTACAAAAATAATATTTTTTTTATTTATTTCTACTCTTCTCTTGATAATAATATTTTTTACATCTTTTGATCTCGATTGTCCTTGTTTCGTTTTAGAGTGTTGTATGTGATATTTGTTTTGATGTTCTTGTATTATGTCCATATTTATTACAATTCTTTTCAAGTTTTAGTTCTTTGTCTACAATGATATCGGTGGCTAACTTATGAATAAATTTTAAAGATTCTAGTTGAAAAAGTTCATTAACATTCAATTCGTTGTTGCGTATAACATATTTCAGATTTGACATAGGCTTTATGCATAAGAATTTTTTTCCGTTTTTAGAACAAAGTTTTTGATTTTTGAAAAAAGACTCGTGAAGTGTGAACCGGGTTGTGTTTCCGTGGCTAGTGTTGCGGACTCACGGGCCAGAGGCCTGCGGTCCGAACCCCACTCTACCCCAACTTGATTTCCATTTTCTCATAGTGAGTTGTTTACAACTCGTTGAAAATGGCCACCAAAATTGAAATATTTTGGTAAATTATAAGAACGCTAATATTTGTTTTTTTTTTTAAGTTGCAATCTTGCTAATTACATTATTAATAGGAATTGTGTATGTTAATTGTCTGTCTATTGTTAGTCCTGAATATTTAAAATGTTCAATTTCAATTAGTCGTTGTCCGTTTATGTAAGGATCCGTTTTATGTCTTTTTTTCTAGATTCAAAATTGATAATATTGCATTCTTTTTCATTAAGTGTAAGTAAGCTTGTGTTTGTCCATTTAGACAACATAGAAAGGTCTTTGTTTATGTCATTGTTTGTTAATACATCAGTTTGATTTTTATAGAATAATCCAATGTCATCGGCATCTATAATATTTTTTCTTTTAAAATTGTACAGTGATAAGTCATTAATTGATCTTAGTCGTGAGTTAATTCTATAATATAATATAATAACTCCCTAGGGTGTGGAAATTCAGTATTTTGTCTGCAAATATTCGGATAATTTCAAAATATTATGTTTTAATTTAAATTAATTTACTATCGAGTTATTTACATTATGAAAACAAAAGACTCCATAAACACATTTGATTTATTTTATGTGATTTCGCTGAAATCGAACTCGGAATCCTCCGTGCATGAAGCAAGCTTCTCAGCCATGAAATCATACCAACATTCTTAGTGGTTACTCTTAGGTAAAAATCCGGGAAAGAAAATCGAACGGAGATTATATATAGTCAGTTCTATGGTAAAATGGTAAAGACATTTGCCTGCCATTGACCTTTCTGAGCAAAACGTTAAAAAATCAGCTAGTTACGGAGGGTATCAGGAATACTTCAGCTAAAATGCTATGAACTCGACTTAAAAAATAATGTAAAAGTCGTTATTATTAACATGGTAGTGTTTATAAAATTGTTTTTATAATATTCTGCAAAATTTATAAATTTAAAAAAATACTGTTGCGACAAGATGCTATATGATATCGCCCTTCTATCGCTGTTACACGTTGAATAGCACTGATCGTTAGCGGGGAGGTACAAAGAGGAGTTGTGAGGGGGAACGCATTTAAAATCTAAGAATCAAAATAGATTTTCGTGGTTATTGCTGGAAATAAGCGACCTAAAGCACACGTGCAAACTGACCAAAGTATTGAAAATCATTAAACTGTAGAGCGAATAAATTATAATGCTTGCTGTTTGCACGGGGGAAAAGCAAAGGCAAAAGTAAATTATTATAGAAGGAATTCAACAAAAAATATTTCAACAATTTTGGTACATTTTTAATATTATGGGGTAAGATTATGCAAAAAATTAAATCAATATGATGATGAACAAAATAGTTATTGAAAAACAAAAAACTAACAAAGGGACTCTAAACCTCTTAGACCAGAAAGGTTAAAAAATAAAATCTAAATCGCTAAAAATCAATGAACTATATGTAATTTTACGGTGCAGGTGGTTTTGTATGATCCGTCTAAAATGGGCCTATGCATGGCGTACAGAAGCTTCGGTTGACCTCCCGCAGAGCCTACGTCACGCGAGCGGTTAGCCGCCGTTCCACAGAATATTGAACTGCCAAGTTATTCCTTGAAAATAAAAGACTTTCAAGCTCTGATTACATCATCACCGTCATTTATCTATCCTCACCCAGTGGTGTATAGGATACTACATTGGCACGCCAATTGCAGCGTATCTGGATCATTTTTGTTACATGGAAAGTAATGTGATCAGTCTTAGTGCTTGGCTTTAGTAGCGAAGCATTTGCGGCGCGGCGCCTTGCCGCACCCGCGCGATCCTTATGAACACTACACTTATTTACCATATGTTTGACTTTACCGCGCCCGTGCCGCCTCGAAAACGCTCGCAACTATGGCCTAGCATTTACTCTTCGCTTGTCAGTCTTGGAACAACGAATTATTAGTGTAAAATCACCTTAAAAACCAATATTTCACCTACGATCGAATCTGGGACTTCAAGTCTGGAAGGCAAATGAGCTAACAAATACACCGCGAGGATATCGCCACTCGATTTATTTTTTGAAAGAATCTTTTTCCAAGAGTAGCCAAAAAATAATAAACAAACTAACCATCAAACCGTTTCCATTTTCTCTACATTTATACATTTTATGCATACGTGACGATTATTCTCACTTTTGATTTGTCCATCTTAAATTGTTTTTTGAATTTGGTCATGCCATGTCTTTCTCAGTCTTTCTTGTTTTCTGTATTTGTATTTCTATTTCTGTTTCTTGTATTTCAACAGAATTCCGCCTACTTTCACGCTTGTTTTTAAAAACCTAACTCTTCTACCATACATAAGGGTCGGGACTAGGACTACACTGTGAATAAGTAATTTTGCCTCCTGCGACAAATATTGATTATTTCACACACATAACTTTATTCATCATCCGCTCAGACAAAGAACTATTAATGGAATCTTACAATATTTGCAAATATAAAGATTTTAATTTTAAAAAAATATTTTGAATTTTGACATGCTGATTTTAAGTATTTGTTGGACTAAGGCTTCTTTTTCTTCTTCGATGGTTTTTAAGTGTGACTTCAATTGCGCTACAGCCAAAATCGAACCAGTCTTCAAAGTCTTCACTGGTTACGTTTTCCAGAGAGGGTCGAGTACAAGCTGTGTTGGTTAATGTACAAGACGATGCATAACACGGCTCCTCAACACCTTAAGGAACTCTGGGTTCCGGACAAGCTGGCAGATAGGCGCCTCACTCTCCGCTCAGCCTCCTGTTCTGCTGTAGGGAAGGTGATACAACCTCATTCACGCAACCAGAGTTCCAAATTTGGCGATAGGGCTTTTGCAATAGCCGGACCTTTGGCGTGGAATGCTCTTCCTTCAGAAGTTCGAAATTGTGCAACTGAATCCCCTTTCAGAAAAAAATTAAAAACTTGTTTATTTGTAAAATCGTTTCCTGACACTAAAAGTGCTACTTTTTGGATGTAATTGTTAGAAGTACCATATTATGTGTATTACATGATTTGTAAAATTTGTCTGTTAGTAAATAGTAATTAACAGTTGGCCTGTAGATAGACCTTATTTTGTTTATCTAAGTATAATGTACAGCGCCCGGCGCTATAAAAATTGTCGAAATTTATTATTGGTCTCCTTAAACGTTTACCTCCAACTCCGCCTCTCTTCAGCAGCCGTTTTCCAATTTGCAACTTGTAGAAGCTTGGCTGCATCTTTTTAAATGTCATCCTCCAACCCTGACCCGGGTCTTCCATTCAATATTTCACGATGGTATACGATTTTGAATGTCCAGTCATGATTCCCTTAGATACTCAAGCATTCTTGAATTCTTGCATTATTTGAACATGTCCAGCCCATCTCAATCTGAGCAGTCTTATTTGTATTGAGATACTTGGGCTTCAAGAGTTATATTGGCAAGTAATGCAGCGATTTATTTACCAATTTAAGAGTCATACGCATCGCAGACGCATTCCATATTTACATACTGTAGATGCAGAGCATCTCTTGAATATTTGAAAGTAATAATACATATGAAATATTTTTCATTTTTTTTAATCTAAAAATATTACTAAAAATATTGCAGAAAATGTTCGAACGCACGGGACTTACAAATTCAAACAATATTTTCAGTATACATTCCTACTTATGTATGCGTATTTTATATATCAACGTACTGAATATCGAGGTACCTTGACCTTGAACGTATCAGTGTTGGAATCTGGATACTACTCTTCATTTTGAGTCCAGTTCTATTACAAATGTTCGAATTTTAGCGCACGCGCATCAAGGTTCAGAGCGCATTTTAGCGCTCTTTACAGAAGTGATTATATGCAATATTTATTTTAATTTGATTCATAATTGACAATTCAATTCCATAAATTTAAAAAAATACTGACTTGTTTATTTTTACTACCTTATACTTGTTATTTATTTTTTACTTTTACATCAAATTGCATTGTAGTATTGGTAAATACGCATTTCATAAATACATATTTTTATTTCTTCTTTTTTCGCGATAATATATGCTTGTTTGTTTATTAATTTAACTTGAATTTGTCTTTCTTGCTTATCGTAAAACTTTATTTACTTTGTTTGCTTTACAGAATTTATTTCATAAGCTTATATCTTTGGATTTTTTGTTTATATGCTTACGGTTTTTTCTTGCATACCTTTGTTATTTCTGTTTTATTTTTACTTTGCAAAACTTTTTATTATATCCTTTCTAACTAATTTCACATATTTTTTTTGTATATCCTGTGTTCATTCTTTAGTATGTTAGCATAAATTTTATTTTTACTTTTTGTAAATGCCTTTTGGGCGTTAATGAACAAAATAAATAAATAATTTAAGTAAAAATTTTCAAAAAAACAAATAATTTTGTCGTCACATGCTTAGGATTTATTCAAATGTCAATTTTATAACAGTGTAAATATTCAAGCACATAACTGATTAAAAATGTAAAATATATGGTATAACTAGATATCTACGCATATCTATCATACCGACTACATGTAAGAACATGATTATTTTTTGTCAGCATTTCTACTGATAATATTCACCGCACGCGCCTTTACGCGGATAAAAGAATCATGATGATGGGGTTTTTGGTTTATTTTTCTGTTTTGATATTTTAATGGAAATAACCTCGATAATACAAAACGTTGAAAAAAAATATTATCATATTATCCATATAACAAATAACAAATAAATTCTACATTTTAAATTTATTTCCATTGGAAACGGTAAATCAATAAATTGTTTGTCATTAATTTTGAGACCGCATTTAAATTGTAATTTGGAAAACATATATTTTTATGATCTTCTTAAGTCAAACCGTGGTTGTCATGCTTAGGACTGGCTAACACTAAATTCTGTTTTTAATAAAGACATCTTTAAAATTTACACTATTTTTCAAGTCACATACAACACTGAATTTTGAGAAAAATGCGTTAAGTAAAATAAACCCACTTCCATTAGCACGTATTTTAAAATAAATCACGCTTGATTTGGGTAAAACACTGAAAAATTTGTATTGAAAGTTATCATTTACAATTTCATTGAAATAATATATTGAACATTTAATTTATACATTTTTAAAATGAAAAAAAGCAAAACTAATTAAATTGTGTAGTTACTCATTATGTTACAAATTGTGAAGGAACTCTTTGTAAGCAGAACAATAGAGACGTAAGTCTCAGCCGATGCACCATAGAGACTGATTTAATAACATCTTTTAGATTTTTTATAACATCATTCAAAACATCTTACATCACGTTACATTGTACAAATTAATATTGTTAATTTTAATCAAATTTCTCTACAGAAATTTGTATTACCGCTAAAATCGCTTCAATGAAATTTTATGGACTACCTTTGGTTTAAAATATTCTCCTTATTTTGCTTTTTCAAATTTTAAAGATTACTTGCTCTACTTGTTATTCTTTCTTTTTTCCCTGCTGCTCGTGACATATTTTTAGACTCTTAAACTACTTTTAAATACTATATGAATTGCTTTTAAAAATAATGTGTTGCTTTTCTTACTAAAATCTGTCATTATTTTTAAAGATGTTTTTAAAATTAACTTAAATTTACCGTCTTATATTTCATTTAAAGATTCTCCTCGTCGTTTCTTTGAATCCCATAAATTATGTTCGTGTGTATTTATGTTTTTCCTTTTTGAAAATGTTTTTAATTTTTTTATATCTGAGCATGTTTTTCACACTTTATTTTAATTCTTGCATTTTAATTACTTTTACAAAAAAAAATCCTAATTTTAAATATGATTTCTAATTGTAAATACTTACTACAAACTTTTAAATAACTTTTTTTACTTTAATTTTAATTTTTAAACAACTTCCATATATGTTTTTTTTTTTCCTTCTCTTTTTTGTACTTTTATTGACCTTAAATATAACTAATATATCATATGAAAACTTCACTGGTTTATTAGAGTTAAGTCTAACTGTGATAAATATAAAACTATGTAACCGTACTGTTTGTTTCCAGAATAAAAAAAAATACAAAAAAAAATTAAATAATTACGAATAAAACAAGTTAATCAATTTTATATAAACCATTTATAAGAGGTGTGCGAAAATATAATAGACAAACATTAAAAAAAAACATTTTTAGTCAATCAACAGCCTTTAAATATCCCTTGTATATTGGCATTAATAATAATACATTGAATTAATTTAACCTTAACAATCGTAGAATCTATTTTAATAGGTATATTCATGGTAGCATCTGGGTAGATATGGTAAGTGTGTCATCTCCAGTCAGGAGCGATAACACCGCTTAATTCTTAAATGTTTGCCTTTGCTATAGTAAGACATTGACAGTGTTTAGTAAGATTTTGTTAAATGTTTTGAGGTCCTTTACACTTTGGCAGAGGGGAAAAGAATCCGACTTTGGTTCTAAAATTTCCCACAGTAAAAACAGCGTTGGTACGCAAGTTGCGGTGAGGGACATTAACGTTAATCTAAGCAAGGATATCATATAGTTTGATATTATTTTGTGCAAGAATATTAAACCAGTCAAAATCCTTCCGAATTCTAAACTGAAAATGTGAAAGTATTTATAGTTAATCTATTTCTAAATATAAATTATTTTAAAAGTTTACGCTAAACCAATTTAATCCGCATAGCAAGAATATTATAATGAGGCGACCATATTATAGTATTAAATTCAAGCAAACTACTAACAAATTCTATGTACAGTGTAGTACCATTTTTTGGGCATTTGAGTGACTTAGATATTCGCAAAATAAATCCACTTATTTTGGATGCTTTCTTGGAGATTAAATCGATATGATGATTGAATGTAAGTTTGATTTATAAATTTAGGTTATCAAAAGTTTCCCAAGATCTCTGATCGTCTCAACGTTCATTAAAATAGTACAAAATCATTCATTTTTTGACTAACCGTTATTTGTTAATACCACCACGGTAAAAAATACTTAATGTTCCTGGCCTGTGCGTAGTTACCCAATAAAAACATTATCAAACTGGTTTAATAATTTGTGTCTCTATTTCATTAATAACTTTGAAATTTTAACATTTATGTTTTTAACATCATCTTGTACTGTCGTGTTTTTCACGAATAAAAATTTCTAAATGTCAATTCACAAAATGTGACTAACGAGTAATAAAATTTAAATATTCATATTACACAAAAGTAAAAATAAATATTAAGAATGCATATTTTCAAATTGTGGATAGTGAGATTTTTATCGTTTATTTTTGGGTATTGTTTTATAATTAAATACTTATATTTGTGTTCTGCATCTGTTTTATATTGCTTTATTTCTTTCAAAGTAGAATTAATACCAATCTCACCTGGGAAAAATCCAAAATAAGTCTCGAAAGATTTGGACATACCCAAAACATCGCTTAATGTTTTTTTTTCCATCTTGAGTTACAGAAACAATTTGTTAAAATGTGTATTATTCACTTCTATGTTTATGTATTAATTTATTTTACATAAGCGGCATAAATTGCCTTTAACATATATTGAACATAAATATGAAAAAAAAACCAAATATAAATACATAACATAAATGATAAAATTGCTTAACTATAACAATAGTAACAAGTAGGAAAATACACATAAGCAACCAAAAGCCTGGAGCCTAGGGATAGGCGAGTGCATGTGATAGTTGGACCTAGAATTTGTAGAACAAAAAGGAGATCTGTGGCGGGTATGTCAACCAGGTACACGGAAACACACCAACTCCAGCAAATCTGGACAGTCAATTAATGAATTGATCATTTTATAAAGTAATATTAGGTCAGTTAGGATTCTTTTATCGGAAAGTTTTAAAAGATTTGCCGAAGATAACAATTGATTATACTGAAATAAAGGATCTAAAGTTTAAATACAACAGCACTATCATATTTTATTATGTTTTTTTTTATGTGTAATTTATTTAATAGAAAGTGGATCTGAATTCTGAACACATCGATACTTACCTTCTTTACACCTTGACATTTACTTGGTTCTATATCAAATACTCAAGTCAAATTTACAAGCTTTTATCTATTCATTAATACCAACTCCACTTAGGATAGAAAAATATATAAATTGTCATCGTTATTATGGAAATAACTGTCAATAAATTTTGCTTAATCGGTTTTTAAGTATTGAATTCATGTGATACATTTGCAATCTTGTCTTTATGATAATCGGATACACGTCTTCTTAAGCATATATTTTGTTAGAAGTCTTAAAATAGTTAACAAAACGATATAAATTTCTGTTTAAGAAAAGAAATAATATGTTTTTATCATTTATAGTACGGAATAGTAGTTAATTAATTATTTTTATAGTGTAAAGGAAAATACCATTGCGTGAGATTGTGGCGAGACACAGCACGTAGCAACAAATAAAAAATAATTCCGCAATTCCACTTATAACATAGTTAAGGTAAGAGAGAACCCTTTTCATACCCATTTAATATATATTTTTTTGCCTTCTTTTTCACAGTAGTAGCTGCTCTATTATGGAAAAATTTACCAACTAATGTCAGAGACCCCGACTTTATTTACATTCAAATCACGCACAAAATGTCACATCCTGAATATTTTAGTTTTTCCTTTCGCCTCCCCCCTTTCTACCCTCTATATCACCTTCTCTCTTCATAGAATAGTGTAGATTTTAAGTCAATTTTATTTTATACCTACGTTGCATAAGCACCTTCAATAGAGCTTCTACATATCGTCGCCGTTAAGGTAAAAGTCAGTAACCCAAAAAATGACAGTTTTTAGTTAAATATTTCATTCGAAGCGTAAAATTATGTTCTTTAAGAGGCAAACGTCACCGAGGTAACTAAGTTATAAAAAAGTTAGGTAAATCCGAATAATTAGTTTTTTTACTATGTGACATTTTATAAGATTATCTTAAAACATAAAAAAAATGTGTTACAAATATTTCTTTTAATAAAAATTAATTTTTAATCACAACATTGTGATAATTTGTAACAATGATTCCTTTCTTTAACTATCTTTTAAAAAGTCGCTTGGTAAAATTTTAGCCACCTTGCTTCATTAAAATGTATTTCATTTGTATATTCTCACATGTAAAAATATTTGAAAAGTTTATTGTTCAGTGTCCTCGGCACAAGTCCCCAGTGAGGTCATTCTTATTATTAATAATTGTTTATAATGTAAAAAAAAACCTTCCAGATATGTTTTGATGAATCAGAAGTAAAAAGTTATGAATGATTAAAAGGAAAAGACATGAATGAATTGTTTTATACATAAATACTTCAAAACAGAAAAACCCGATTTTCCTTTGGTCTCCAAACATTCATATTGCGATTTACAAAAAATAGGTTTTTTGCGTTAGCGGGTTTTGCCTAAACGGCGCCGGTGACGAATTATCAACATATTTAAAAAATACGTTTTTTATACATATTATGTGACGTGAATTAGGGATCCGGTGAGATGAGTTTGTAATTATGCAGGCATAAATAATATATAATATTCAAACTTTATTAAATCATATTGTCATGATTATGATAAAATTATAAATAAACTTATCAATGAAACTTCTTGGTTTAGTTTTACTTTTTATTATTTTGACCTACAAGCGCTTTCGCCTAAGTAGGCATCTTCAAGACTGGCGAATTGTTTACAACATTAACAGTTTTTATACTTTTTAAACTGTAAATGTTGTAAACAATTCACCAGTCTTGAAGATGCCTACTTAGGCGAAAGCGCTCGTTGGTCAAAATAATACAAAGTAAAACTAAACCAAGAAGTTTCATTGATAAGTTTATTTATAATTTTATTATAATTATTAACTATGGAGTTTTATCAAGAAATATCAACAAAAAACAGCATATTGTCATGTTTTTGTCAGTTACATATATTTTATTTATATTTATTTTATTTAAATTATTTTTTATTCCCATAAGGCTTTTACATACATGGAAGTTATATAAAACATGAGTATATACAACATAAAAATTTTAAAATACAATATAAAGAAATAAAATATAAAACAGTGTTCAGAAGCAAAGTTGGTTTAAAAAAGAAGATGAGTATATAAATAACATAAATTTAAAAAAAATCAATACAAAGAAATAAAAGACAGGAACAGTGTTCAAAAGTATAGTTGGTATAAAAATAAAAATAAAAAGATGAGTGTATAAACAACATAAATTTAAAAAAATACAATATAAAGAAATAAAATATAGAACTGTAGAAGATTTATTTAAAGAAGTATTTTCAAAAAAAAATAAGCCGTAGAAGCTAGATACTAAATTATATGCAACTTAGTAGCTCGTTGATGTATAAATTTGAATAAGATTTGTTAATGAAAATGGCTTCTTACTCATACATCGATAGGTACTCTATTAGAGTGTTTTGTAAAGCACCTTTGATGTATTCTATTCTTTAAATTGTGCTATATAAGTTAATCATAAAAAAAATACTGACATATTATATGACACAAAATAAGGGGTTAGTAAAACAGGAATTTGTTTTTGAACTAATTGTTTGAGTTTATTATAAGTCGTTCTTATTATTTCCCGTTGCTCATCGTCAGGATTGAAGTTCGGTTGACGCAAGTTGACCTATTTTGTTGATCGAGTTATAATGCGATTTGAAACATCGATAAAGAGTACTTATGACACTTATTTATAATTTTAATAAAGTAATGAATAAATTTCAATATTCCTCTTCGTCGCACTAGACATTCTACGTAACTGAATAACGATCAATGCAACAACAGAGCAGCTGAGAATTATCTATTAGGAAGAGCAATTAGTTTTTTTTTTAATATTGTAAATGATTAAATTGTTTTTTGTCAAAAAACTGACTAGAAATACAGCTCTAATTAGCAAACTTTATGTTAGTTATGGAGCATTTGATGAAACATGTGTGTTTTATGTAACTGAAATAATAATTCATATAAACATTCGATAATGACTGCGCTTTAACGTTCCGGATATCCAGCTGATTCTCACATACAGGAAGGGTTAATGCCTACTGCGGGGGGTCTACCAATTCCATCTGATGCCTGTCCATCAAAAACATGCTTTCATTAAAATCAATAACATTAATAAATAATTGGCTGCAGTATACGGACATGTGTTTTACTAACTGATATACAACTGTCCATTTTTTAAGAGTAATTCAGACGTGAAGAGCAGCTGAAAGTACAAAGTAAAGATTAGTGATATTTAAGGAAAAGAATACGGCTTTTCAAACACGAGTAGAATTGCATTATTACATAGTGTTCAAATAAATAAAAATTAAATTTCTACAAACACAAAACCAATCGACTTTTACTCTTTTAAGGCAAGCAGCATTTACAAAGATGTTTAGATACGTAAATTGCTGAAAGCATTTGCCACCTAATCTACTTGCCCGTAGGTACGGCCTTGGAAGATTTTTGTTCGTTAACGGCGTTGGTGCATTGTTTAAGTTTAAATCGGGACATTAAAGGTTTCATCGAGACGTCGGAACAGAGGGTTTAATAACGATGACAGTCCCGATATATCGGGACGGATGGCAACCCTATACATGTAGTGCAGTTAAATAGGTTGCTTAGACGAAGGCCATAAGCATAAATTTAATGTGAAACTCTAACGATAGTCCTGTAAATGTCCAGACTTTTATTTTCCCTTCTAAAAAATTTCTCCATCACTGCTGAAATATTCTTGCTATTTATTTTATTTATGCTTTATTAAGTTAGTTTATAACATCTTAAGAACTAATATAAACTTTTAACAATATTACATTTTTTTTATCAAAATTTCCCAGCAACATATTTTTTCAAATTGATTTTAAATATTAAATTTTTTTCTATTTCCTTTATTTCTTCAGGTAACTCACTGTAAAGCTTCAATTCCTTGTACAATGAGTTTTGAGATTCTGTTTTACTCCTCATTAGTAATCTTATCTTTTTTTATCCCTTGTTTCATATGTATGACATTGTTGGTTAAATTTTATTATTGTTTTTCTTTTATTCATCCACTTAATTATTTTATGTATAAAAATTGCCACATTATATTTAATATTTGTCAATTCCTCAAGGTTAAAATCATTAGTCTACAAATATTTAGAAGCGTCATATAGTTGTACGTAAAGTAACGTTTAATTACAATTTCGTAATGATTTCTTTGAAGATTAACCGGATCATAAAATGTGTTATACTGATGGATTTGCATCAATCGTGATGGATTTAAAAACAGTTATAAAATCGTAAAACCGATTCTTTACTATGGAGATAGAGATACTCTTAGTATGTTATGGTCACTTGGACGATAAATCATGTTGATGTTTGTTCGTGATCAAGAAAATTAATATAAATGAACTTAAAAACACTTAAAAGTTTATTAGTGGAAATAAAACTAACTATAAAATTGCGTTTTATTTATTTAACTGATTACATGTTATGAAACTTTATCAATGAAAATTATTTTTAAATAATATAATAGCTTTTTATTGCCAAGCAAAAGCGATGGTTCCCTAAGAGAGCGGTACATTTACGTAGCGAAGGCTGTAGTCTGGTAAAACGAACGCAAAATTAGGAAATCATACGGTTTTGCCATTTTCAAACGAATGTTTTTTTAATCACGCAATAATAAAAAACATAAATTAGATAAAAACATTATTTTTTAAAGGTATTTCAAAAAAAAGTTTTATGTAACTAAAATATAGTTGCTTTTAGACCGGCAGATTACACCATTTCAAATTAAGACTAAACTTAGGTATCTGGGATCTCAAAAAAGACTGAATTTTGAACTAAAATTTGTTGTGATAATTTGAAAATAATAAATTGAACATGAAAGTGGCCGCAGCCAAATTAATTAATTGTTTTTTGAAAACAAATGTAAGCATTTTAAATCACATAAATTTTTGTGACATTTTCCTTAATTTCTACAATAAATTATGCCTTCGGTAATGCTTAGAATTTTTTTTATTGAAACCCTTTAGTTGAAACCTTTTTTTATAGAATTGTATTCTTTTTTTATAGCCCTAATCGTTTTCGGTCTGAAGGTCATAAAAAATTCAATAAGATATTGTTTTAAATTGAATATTTAAACCAGATTTATCTTTTTTTTCAAAAAAAGAGAATACAATTATATGAAAAAAGGTTTGAGCTAAAGTATTTAAATTAATTTTTTTTTAAGTATCCCAGATACCTAAGTTTAGTCTAAATTTGAAATGGTTTAATCTGCCAGTCTAAAAGTAATCATATTTTAGTCACATAAAACTTTCAATTATATTTTTTTATAAAAATACATTTAAAAAAATATTTTTTTTATGTAATTTATTTGTTTTTATATTTTTATTATTGCGCGATTAAAAAAAAACATTCGTTTTAAAATGGCAAAATCGTATGATTTCCTAATTTTGCGTTCGTTTTACCAGACTACAGCCTATGTACTAAGCTGGTTAAAGTTATAGAAATAGCTCTGTAGTATGTGAGTATGGCAGTATGTTATACTCTTAAACTAAGTTCATATAACCGTGCGGCGCCGAGCGTCGACGCGCAGGGGTAGCATTCGCATGAGTGGATATGTACGCGCGGCAGAATTACTTCGTAAGTGAGGGAAAATTAGATTGGCAAGAAAAAATGGCGTAAAACCGCGCGGATCAACTGAACAGGTCGATACAAGTTTGTAGAACTTGTACCGCGCGGTGCAAGCTCTTGCGCGCAGTCGCAGCGCGCCGCGTAGTGCCGCGCGGTAGCACGCGGTTATGTAGACGATATACACTGTTTAGTATGATCGTTTACCGTGCGGTTAGTAGTTCTGCGCGATACCGCGCGGTCATCTGCCTTAGAGTACTCTTAATACACCACCGGCTAATAGAGTCGCTCATACGGACAAAACAATTCTATGATTATCAACTACGATGTTGGCTACAGTTTACGCAATACGACTGGCCGTATGTACTCAAGTCGAGAGTTGCAAGTGCAAACCCAAACCGTTCGTTACACGTCTGTTGATAAACTAAAAACCGAACCAAAAATATGGAATGCCATTATTCTATGTAATAGAGCTACGCCGTGCCCGCGCTGCGCCGTAAAATGCTTACCACTATGGCCAAGCAGTAAGAGCCAGATGCATAAAAAGTTATATTATATTTTTTTACTCTAAGTTATTTATGCGTATTCGTCAAAATGAATAAAAGATTAAGCGAGAGAAAGTAAAATAAAACAACTCATTTTAGGCATTTTGACAAAAACGCAAGAATTATTTAACTTTAAACGATATTAACAAAATGATGAGTGTTACACACTGTGTAACATTCAAAATTTTGCCTATATTTGAACGTCCATATTTCTTCAATTATTCCATGTGTTGATTGTGTAAAGTGGCCACTTAAACCGGCCAATGACAGGTGACAGGTCATAAGCCCTGTAAATGCCTAGACTTCCACATCCCTTGTGTTAAATTTTCTCTATCCCTGTTGTAATTGGTTAATCTTAATGACTTCCTAGAGGATGAAATCCAGACTTTTGTCTACAAACATTTGGACAAACTCAAAATATATTATACTTAACTTTTTTTTATGCAACCGGTTCTAAATTTTACAAAATGAACAGTAGTCGGAGAGACTTGAAGCTTGCATTGCTTGCATGTAGATGTTGTTCATGACAAAATTATAATTACAGATTTTTAAAAAAGAAATTTGGATCCATGTACAAACTTCGAGTTGTTTCAGGCTGACTAGTGTATAAAATACAACATAGTGCAAAAAAAATATGACAGCTAAACGTGTGTTGACAGGTGTTTTTTTTGCCTCAGAAATTAATACGATACAATGATGCAAAATAAAATAAAAAGGAAAACCGCCAAACCCCGAGACCAGTTTGCCAGCGGGTTTTTAATTTTTTCAGAGATAGTCAGAATTCGTTAACCATACGAGTGTCACTTTTTTTACTTCACAAATGTCAGCGGACGAAAGGTCCGAGGGAATGTACATGTTCAAACAAAGACAGAATGGTGAATGTTACACAGTGTGCAAAATAAGTTACTGTAATTTTTAATGCACTACAACATGCTAAGAGGGTCAATTTCAGTGGTGAATACAGCACAGAACACCCTAGCTTGAGAAAATAACATTTTATCATTTGTGATTTCACCAGGAACCAAACCAGGTACCGTGCGTGAATCAAACATCTTAGACATTATATCGCGGGGGTCGCCTGACAGGTCATAAGCCTTGTAAATGCCCAGACTTCCATATTCCCATTCTAAAAGTGTTATCTTTTTTTATTTAATGCTTTATTGTCATAATAACAAAGAAATACATTCCGAAGAATACGGAACCAATTAGAAGTTATTTAAATGAAAGCGAGTTCAATTAGGTGTATCTGTTTTATTTTTTATACAATTTATTAGATACTTTAATATAATTTTAGGTAGATTATTTTACATGGATGTAATTAACAAACAAGATAACACCAAAAATGGTGTTCCAACGACATTCAAGAAAAATTTATCCTAGTTTAAAAATATATAGAACGGTCTTAAAAGCTTTTTTTATCATTTACCTTCCTGGCAAACTATTCCTCTTTATCTTAATTTGTTTAAATGATGAAGGCAAAAGTCATTACAGGGGTTAGAAAGAAGTATCACGTCATAAAACTTAATATTCTGGATAGCTATTTCATAATGAGGATACATAAAAGATTCACACGCAATTTGCTGAAGATAAAAAATAAAATAAAAATACGTTTCCAACTAGGGTAAAGAATTTAACGTCATATTGATAAGGATTTTTAAACGTTACTTATGTAATACCGCAGCTTTGAGTTTACAAGAAAAGTCAGAAATTTTGATTTAAAAAATGTTTCTAACTGTAATATTAAGCTCATCATACCCCTTTACAGCACTAGATTAGTACACCAAATGCAGCGTATATCAATCATCTATTACATACAGGTAAAGTGATCAGGCATACGCTTCAGGTGCCAGTCCAAAAACATAAAATACTGCTGTAGACATTTTTTTATCAGTATTTTATGTCAACTTTCTCAGGAATCCAACACGATAGAGATAGACAAACGCGCCAACCACTTTACTACAAAGCGGACTTTTTGCCATTCGGTTTCCTTTTGCAGGAATTTTACCAACAGTAGGTAGCGAATCGAAAACACTCATCCAGGATTCTGGCTCTATCTTACACTATTTTTGATCCGCCTGGACACAAATAAATTTATCTATATTAGTCGGAATCCATCATAATATTTATTCCCAACCCCATGGTATAATCGTAAAATGATCAAGTTATTTCCCTAACGCAAGGTGATTTCGGGTTTGATTCTGATAAGATCACAATAATTCAATGTTAATCTTCTTACGGTCGGGTGTTTCTTTCTGTCATACGGTCTTAGACTTGTTGTGGTGCAAAAAATGCATAACGTAGAATATTTTTTAACTCATTTGTTCAGCTAACACAAATTTAACTTCAGTCTAAATACCATTCAACAAACTTTAGCAAAAAAAATCTAAAAAACATTACCGGCCCCTAATTTTAACTGCCTTATGAACTACAAAATTATAAAATGACTAAATCTTAAAGTGAAGTGCTTAAAATCAAATTGTTGAAACTGTTGATAATATTTTTTTAAAAACACGAATCTTTTGAAGACAAAGAATTTTGGAAAAAAAATACATTAACCGTTCATTAAAGTGATAAAAAAATAGTTTTTGCCATGTGCGGATCTAAAAAGAGGCTACAAGACCCTTAAAACGGAATAGGGTAAGTGAGTGCGCTCTCCATGTCCAAACCAACGCAGCACCCCTTTCTTGATTCTGTCGATGATGCATGTCTCAGCCTTACATAGTTAACGGATCTCGACATTTGTGCACCTACGTCGTTTTACCACACACAAAAATAAAAACAACAAAACCAAAAATGGGAAATGTGAAAGATGAGCAATAAGTAATAATTGATTATGTGCGTCAAAAACTTCACACAGATTTAATTGATAGAAACGAATAGTATATGTTAGCGTTGCATTAGCAGTAAGTGTAAAAAATCACACATTAGCCTGAGGGATCGCATTTCAACAGCATTTAGCCTACTTGCATAATTATTTTTCCAATTCCGTACTTCGTTCCCAAACAATTGAGTAAAAATCATTGCTGAATTTTTCCTCGCAACTGGCGGGAATCGAACCCGCGACACCAGTCTCACAGTTACCCGTCTGACCAACTGCACCACGGCACCCGCCTTAATTATTAGTTAAACAAGTAGTCAGAATTTCTGGAATATTTTTTTCCCACTGTTTTACAGCACTGAAGTTCCATTAGTAAGGTAATTCTAAAAATTAATAGTCTTACGAATAATTAAACGCTTTTATTGACAGCGAATTCTTACCAACCTGTCGTTTAGAACTCAAAACATAATTTATTTTTGATACGATTGTCAACTCGCAATAAAAAACAGTTTTTCCTTAAAGCATTTTTTATTTATACTACTATAAGCTTTAACGTCTGAATAAATGTGTGGAAAAACCAGCATTTCTATTTTAAAATAGACTTTATAAATGATGTTTATAGTGGTGAAGCTGATTCTTGAAAGATATCTGAAGTCGTATAGAAATTTTTCTCGTTCGATGCAGGTAATATTTTTTGTACATCTCCTAAAAAGGGTTGCTCGATCTCGTCCCTTCGATGCCTTGTATCTTAAAATCTTAAGCATCACAACTTGTCCGAAGGAAAGTAATGGTTTAATAAATTTATATAGAAGGATCCCTCTAGGATAACGTTCGAGGAGAAAATATTTAATGAGAAACTTATATGATATGTTGTTAACTCTTTGAGGCACACCTTTTTATTTAATTAAAAATAAGGAAGTATCAATATAATTAGAATAGTCCAAAAACCACATACACACATCAAACTTAATCAGACTTAACTACTCACCATTCTGCCTATGTTTAAACATCCCTAACTCTTTCATCTGATGACTTTTGTGAGGTAAAAAAACTGAAGCCTTTATCATATGGGTGAGATTCCTTCGCATATGGTTTATTTATTCTTTATACAGTTCAAACGCTCAACCGCTGTCGCTTTATTGCAATACAATTTAGTGAATACATATAGTTGGATAGCAGACCCTACTATATATACATTTGTATAGTTTTTATTTATATTAATTTGACCTGTACATTTGTTTGTATTCGAAATAAATAAAATAAAATACGCATTTATTTTTTGAAACTAAAATCCGAGAAATATAATGTCCTCCTTGACTAGCATTTACGCAGCGCATTATGTTGGTCCAATTTAAGACCACTTTTTACAACAAACCCGGCGTTATTTACGAAATACTTCAAAAGTTGTTGGTTTGATTCACAGTTCACAGATAATATAAGATACCATTCAGTGGTTCGGTTCCATAGACTGTGAACTTAACGTAGTCCCATATAAATAATGCAATGCCGTCAAATCACCACCATTTCAATAAATTATGTATGTTGTCGTCAAACAGGTATTCTATTTTTGATTTTAGTATTGTTACAGAGTACAAATGAAAAACAAAAACTGTCACCATTAGTTTAACAAGAGACACTGTTAATGAATATTACGACAAAAAAATACCCGTTTCTACGACATTTTTCTGTTTTATTTTTAAATAGGATTTGCTTATTTTTTGCGTTGCTGCTATTTATGTAAAAGGCTTATATAACATTGTAAAAGGTATGTTCCTTCAAACTACTCTAACTATAAAAATATATATTTTATATTAAAAAAGAGAAATACTTGAGTTATTATTCTTTATTCAAGTATTTAACAGAAATCAGACCATTTCCTGACAGTCGTAAATAACTTGTGCTGGAAAAATGGAAATCGAACTGTGGTATAGTTGGATTTGAACCTTGGACCTTTGGCCCGTGAATCCACAATACTTACACGGGACCACATAGCGGTTCATCATATTGTGAGAATCTGGTGGAATAATCGGCTGTGGTCTTGTTAAGAAACTTCGCCGCATTTGTTTTAAGAAGAGAGAACCACAAAAAACTAATACAGGAGAAGCCGGGCTATCAACAGACATCAAAAGACCTTCCATGCCACTTTGACAGCGTTCGGCATTTTGTGTACGATTTTTATTTATTTCAACAATTACATTTACTTTTATGATGTTAATTATCATGTATGATATTACCTGATAATTTGTTTAGTTTATTAACTAATAAAATGTACTATTATAACGCTTAAACTAACACAACTACATATAACTTAACTAAATTTACCTACACAATATACACATTCCTTATCCGTTGTATACAAATAGCATCTTGCTCGAAAAATGGAGACGGTTTCAGCTTTTCTGAGACCTTCTGGCAACTTATTAAATATATTTAAACAGTTATAATAAAAATTGTTTTAAGTTCCAGTTAGTCTTACCTTGAGAAATCTAAAATTACCTCCACTTCTCGTTTCTTATCTGTGGAAAGCCTTATTGCATTTAATACTTTTTGACATTTACCCAGGAAGCGCTTTGTTTTTCAACTTGTAATAAAAGTCAGAGTATCGAACAGAATTCCCTTTTTAATATTCAGGATATTTAATTAATCTAACATACATTGAATCCAAGTATGTGGATCACCCTTTTACTTATGTGTGGCTATGATGTAACACGAGTGAGTCTACATAGGATGCTAGACTTTTTATCACTATTATTTATTTAAACGATGATATTGTATTTTTGCAATGTTCAAATGGACATTTTCACATCGAATTTTAAAGTGCTACCAAAACCACAATAAATCTATTTTACTGTATTAGAAAGAACACGAAAATAGAATTTTTAACAAAGAAGTCAGAGACGCTGTACCACGGCCGGGGTTCATGTGAAAGAGACAAAAACAAAAGAAGAAATTCGTAAAATCAGGCGGTTAATGGCAGTATGCGAGAGGCACGCTAGTTATATGACCGGCGTACTAATGATATTTAATGTATTCTTCTATTACAGACCTTAATTTTATTATGCTTCTAATAAATAATGAAACAGGAATTATTTAACAGTATTTCTCTGGATTTTTTTATGTCTGAACTTCAGAATATTCTGCCTTTTACTTGTGGTAAAACGATGTTACATCACAGCGTGTAAAGGAATTTTGTAGCACAGCCTTTTAAGAGGTAATACCACTTTTATTATTCTGTTCTGCCAAAGTATTTTTTTTCAATTCTGCATCGTTTCCAGTGTGGCATTACAATATAGGAATACTTATTTACTTGAATTTAAATTGGGTCTTTGTTAGGTCTAAGATTTACTCACCACGATATATTTGCTTTTGTTATTAAAGTTTAATTTGC
The DNA here is from genome assembly GCF_059751315.1 of Micrasema longulum. Taxonomy (NCBI): domain Eukaryota; kingdom Metazoa; phylum Arthropoda; class Insecta; order Trichoptera; family Brachycentridae; genus Micrasema; species Micrasema longulum. The sequence continues at coordinate 137,786 of NW_028277717.1, forward strand.
CCAAACTATATTATTAGTAACCTTTCAAAGATTTTCAGTTATACCAGTCCTAGTTCTGTATTCCTTTCAAAATAATAATTTTTAACACATTTTTTTATACACGCCCAATGGGCATTTTTATTTATACATAGAAAATTATAATAAAATAAAGTAGAAAGACACAATGATATATAGTAGACTAAGTGTGAGTAGAAGCGTGAGAGAGGTATTTATAATTGAATTTGATTCAGTGCTCGTATGAAAGAAGACCATTTGTTATCAAAAAAATCAAGACTGGTATGTTTGTAGGCAGACCTAAGAATTCTGGGCATAGGGGAATGAAAACCATAGTTAGTTCTACGGTTATCGGTATGTTATGTCGACTTTCCGCGATAACTCTTTTTTCTTCCTACTTCTGACAGTGCTTCGTTTCAAATTAAAAACTCAAAATCATTTTAATTTAAATAAAATAAGCAAACACGGAATTTCAATAGGTGACTCGAAGTGTATAGGCGTGCTGTAACGATTACTCATATTTCATCCAGTATTTATGCACCCAGTAGAAAAAGGTAGAAAACACGTTTTGAAGAACAAGTGCAACCACGACAATAATTATTTTGCTTTTACAAAGTGATTACGGATTACAAATCATCCACATGAGTGGTTAATTTAACCCTTTAAGTGGTAGTGGTGATTTAATTAATATTAATGAAACGCAAAAGGAGGAACTTCAACGGCTGTTCATATTTGTTAACTAGACTATCAAACAAACCCAATGGGCTTATGGCCATATTCTATTTATTTTCTCTCGTTTGAGAGGAGAAAGGAAGGAAGGCTAATCTGAAGTTACTCCGTGCGCATCCGCTGACGAAAATATATTTTTTTGGAACAAGTCAACAAAAAATAAATGAAAAAATATTTGTACTAATATGTTATTTTTAATTATTATTGCTGTATCTTATTTTTTACAAGTAGAGGAATTAAGTGGCTTTTCACGGGTACGCTTTTCTTTACGTAGTATTTACTTTTACATGCATAGAAAACTATAATTGGGTTATGATTTCGGTTTATTTCTAAATATTGTATTTATTGACAGTTGCTGTTGTTTTTTTTTTTTAATAAAAAATAATAATATTTAAAAAATATTTATTAGAAGTAATATTGTAGCCCCCTACAAAATGTTAAAAAAATATATTATTTTTTAATGTTTATAAATATATTTTTTTCAAATGTTATCAAAACTGGTAGTTTAGAAAAATAAATTAATACTCAATTTTTCAAATATTTACTCCTTTCAAATAAAACTTCCTAACACAAGTAAAGGCAAACCAATGTTATGTTACCTTCTTAAATTGTGTCAGAACCTTAGAGTATATACATATACTCTAAGGTCAGAACTGATTTTAATTTTGTGTTTATAAAATTAAAACATTTATATAAAACTTACGCTTGTTGCAATTTTTGAAAACCTCAAAATATTAGCTAATGCAATTTCTTGACCTGCATTGCGTATGTTACGGAAAATGGCAACATTGAAAAAGAGCTGGGAATACCAGACACCACATCCAATAGTGTGAAGTCTAATTGAAGATCGGATGTTTCATCATCATCACTCCTTTTCCGCACCTAATGGTGCATAAATTGCGGTATATGTGTTAAATAACACTGATCTACTTAAAAATTGGCCTTGATAGTTTTCCTGCTGATTCTTGTATAAAATGATCTCGTGAATCCAAATATATCTAGGGAATAAAAAAAATGTAATATGTTATTTTCAGAACACAAATAACAATATGTTTGTGTAAACAATTTCAACATATGAAATAAAATAACATCATAAATGATTCGCAATGAAAAAAAAAAATAAGGTTTCAAATTTTAAAAACATATATAATTATTTTGATATTTCTCACAGTACAAAAAATTAGTCTACAAATAGTTGCACATACATGAACTTTACAATACATATATTATTTGTAACGTTAAGGGTTAATTTCATTCCTACAAGAAGTAAACGGCCGTTTTACTACGCATCTTAGTACGCAGGCGCGGTCACTACGCACGATCTGCCCCCCGATTCAAAGTCCAGTTGATTTGACGTAAATCTGCCTCTGATAATAAAAAAAACGATTTGTACGTTCACCGCGAAAACAGAGGGAGGCATACAAATAGCTTTTTGACCCGATGCCATCGGGAGATTGTTTTCAGATCATTGTGAATAAGACGTGGATGCTGTTAGCCTTGAGAACCGCTGCGCAGGTAGGAGCTAACGACCCTGTGGGTTAAAAACCTAACACAGCGTTTCCCAATTAAATTGAGTCATGGAACCTCTTCAGTTTTATAGAGTAGTATAACTAAAGAAATAATTAATTTCCACTTTTTGATTTTGTGTCGGATCGCGCCGCGGAGTCTTTTATCGGGGTTTATGTAATTTGTTTTTGTATTTGTGTAACATAAGGTTTCTAATTCCGGTAAGATCGCAATAACAAATGTTTTTATAGTTTTTTTAATCCTGGGTATTCTAATTCACCAGTAAATTAAATTAAAAATTTAAACAAATTTTGTATACTCATATTTTGTATTTTTAAAAATTCAATCCGCTCATGTATTAATTTTTTCGTTTTGCCAATTTTGTAATCTTTTTGTAATCTGTAACCATGTTTCTTGAATGAAACTACTGTGTTATAATTTTTTTTTAATTTTTTTATATGGCAGTTGCTTTATTATTTACCTTGCTTATAATATACAAGGCTTATATTTCAAAAAGTGGATATATTCTGCAATTAAATATCTTGAAATTTATCTAAACTATTGGGATCAGGAGAGATATATTAATGTGGGCTAATCAGGAACTTCTCAGCATTTGCTCACGTGAAGAGGAAACCACTTAAAACTCTTCAAGAGAAGGCAGTCTCTTTCACAATACGGACTATCTCTTCGTTCTAGTAACGAGAGAACCCTTTTAATACCCTGTAATTGCTTTAATTTTCTTGCCTCCTCTTTCACAGTAGTAGCCGCTCAATTGTAAAATAATCTACCCACTAATGTTAGAGACGCCCCTTCTTTATTTACATTTGAGTCAAGATTGAAATGTCACTATCTAAATATTTCAATTGTTCCTTTACCCGTTTTCTTTCCTTCCCATCCCCTCTCCTCTCTTCATAGTAAAGTGTTAATTTTTTTATATGTTTTTATATTTTATTAATCTTTGTTTTTATTTTTTGTAGAAAATTGTAAGATTCAATATGTCCGTGTACATATAATTTTCTCAAACGGTTTGGGTAGGTAGAAAGAAATTTCCTTAAGGCAATATGCTCGCTCTTATATGTATATATATTGTATATGTATATAGAGTGTCAAATAAATAAATAAAAATTTGAGTATGTTTAAAAACAAGCATGAACGCATAAAAAAAAACACATCTTTATCCATTTTTCAGAGCAATTTGAGATTTTCAAACTCCATATCTCTGAACTGTAGTATTTGCGCTTATTTCGTTTGATTTATTTGAGATTTTTATAGCTATTACATGTAAAAGTCGAAAATCTACTGTTAATCTAATAATACATGATATATTGTATTTATGCGTCGTTTGTATTTATGTGTGTAAATGAATGTATGTGAATATTGTAAATGCATGTGTTAGGGTGTGTGTGAGCGGGTACGTAAGTAAAAAAATGTAATTTAAAGCGTGTATTTATGTTGAAACGGGTATAAGAGAAAACTTCGTAAGAGGTTTGACTATAAAGAAAATAATTTATTCCTACTTTCGAAACCTTTTTAAAAATATTTTTCTTAAGTAATGTTATAATGTTTTGATTCTTTAAAAAAAAGTATAATCTGTTTCACAACCTTATTCTCTCCCATATAATACGGTAGGTAACCACAAAATGCAGTGCCTACGATGTAATGTTAACAATAAACAAGGTAGGTATGACAATACACGTACGCTGGTTCAAAATGAACATACATATTATATAACATACATGAATATTAGCGGCCTCCATGTGCAGTGGTCAAGACGCTAGACACACACGGAAGGTTCCAGGTTCGATTCCCGGTGAGAACACAAAAGATACAGGGGATTACTGTGGCTTGCATCGTTTTAGAACAATTTAATAGTAATACATTCAAAATTCCTCTCAACCATTACCATAATACACGTTTCACGTATGATGACGGTTTGATAGTACCAAAAGTATGTAATAAGTATAGTAATAGAACTCGCAAATATTTAGTACCTAGCATTTTTAATTTATTGCCGAAAGAAGTTAAGTTTAACTCACAATGTAAAAAGAGTTTATATAGTAGCTAAAGTGTTAAAATTTTAACTTATATATTTTCTTGTATTTAAAAAAAAAAATTAAAAAAAAATTATTTCTATATATACGTATATTCTGATCTTTCCGGCTGTTAATTTATAAATGTTATTCATTGTCTTTATAAATGTAGATAATGTTATAAAATGATGTTCCATCAAGAATTGTCAATAAATAATTTAACACTTCGTATCCCGGAGCCGTGTAAACACGTGATTATGTAACCACGCGTTGTGTCCCGGTCCCGTGTTTTCACGTGGTTTACCAGTAGTCTAAAAAGGTGCATTTTATTGAAATCTAGTGACTTTTATTAGTACTTTTTCGCTGCTGGTAAACCATGTGAAAACACGGGACCGGGACACACACGGGTTATTATAATCACGTGTTTATACGGCTCCGGGATACAAAGCACAAAAAAAGGAAAGAGGCCCTGTATATGTGCGAACATAGCAATGCGCAATGTCGCTCTCCATAAAGGCCAATGTTGGCAAAACTATACTACAAAAAAATACTTATTTAATTATTTCGAATAAATATGAGAAGTTTCAATGGATTTAACCCAGTATTTTCATAATTATGACACTTTTAAGAAACCCTTCACAAAGCATGAAATTTCACAAAAATGGGCCGGGTACAGGTGAATTCTATGTGTATTCGGCTGGTACTGAAAGTGTTAAATGAAAGAATATTATTTAAGTTAGTATAAATATAATCTCCACCAATAAGCTTCAGAAAGCGGCTTAGTGGGATTTAAGTTTTACTAAAAATATGATAATTGAAATTTGAAAACTGAAAAAATGTATAATTATATTGATAAAAAAAACATATAATTTTTCTCAAGCCTGGGTGTTCTATGGCGTATTTTACCACTGCAATTAGGCCTCCGGCTGGTGCGGTGGTAAATGGTTAATCAATTAATTAAATAGGGACCATACGGCCAAGTTATATTCGAGTTGACTTCGCACAATGGCAATATCATTATTTCTATAGACTATAGTCAATGTATTATGACATTTTCATTTAAAAAAATTACAAATTTTTATTAAAATACTTGTTGGGAAGCACTGAGCTCAACGGTCCCATGTAGAGGGGAGTTCGTTGAACAAAATGCACCTATGGTATAAGAAAAAAGAACATAAATGTAATGGGAACTTTAATTTTCAAATCAAAACTTTTTCTGTATATCATTATGATAATTTAATCTTGTTTTTTTAACTGCAACATACCGCGAAAATACCACACCTTATATTCCTGTGAATCATTATCACTATCAACTTCATATCCATGTTGTATACGCCAATTGTAATAGAAAATGAAAAACTTAATGAAGTCACTGAAATTAAATATTTAGGTGTAATGTTGGATTCAAAACTTACATTTCACCAAAACGCTAAGATGGTAATAAATAAGATTGCAAAAAAATTATCAATTTTGGGAAGGATCAGAAGATTTATTGGTAAGGACTCTTGCAAAACTATTTACAAAGCAATTATTGAACCACACGTTAACTACTGTAGTAGCATTTTATTTTTATCAAACAAAGAAAACATAGATAAACTAACTGTATTACAAAACAAAGCCTTTAGAATCATTTTGAAAAAAAACAGATACACGAGGGTAAAGTCGATGGTAAATGAAATGAAATTATTAACATATAAACAAAGAATATTTTACAATACAATGATATTTGTTCATAAAATTATAAACTCTAATAAAAAAACAGAATTTTGGAAAAAAATTGATCGGAACCAGCATGAACACGATCACAATACTAGAGAAAAGAACAAAATTAGACTTCCATTTAGGAAAAAGGCAAAGTCACAAAATTCAATTTTATTTAAAGCAATTAAAAAGTATTACGAAATGGAAAAAAATATTTATGGAGAAAAAAACTTAATAAAATTTAAAATAATGGTCAAGACATATGTGATAAACAATTTATAAATTAAATATATTTGCAATATTATTATTAGAACACACATAACAATATGTGTGATATGTGTCCCCTATTTTAAGATTTAAATAAATAAATAGTTAGGAGCTGGGTAGAAGTATAATGGATTGTCTCATTCGCCCAAACCAATGTATGGCTAATGTTAGGTTTTGGTTATTTTCATTGTGCGTTTTGTACTATTAATAATTTAGATGTACCTAGTTTTTAAAACTGTGAATATTTTGTTAACTATCTCTGTTTATTAAGTTTTTTTTAATTTTTTAAAAATTTATTTATTTATTATTTACACACATTTTAGTTATTTTTAAAACATTTAATTTTTTTTTTTTTTACAGGACTCACCAAGCCAATGAATATGGCTTGTCGGTAAGGTTTGGCGGTTACTCTTCTTTGTTTATTCTCTAATGTAAAAACATTTCAAAAAAGTATATTGTTAAGTGTCCTCAGCACGGGTAACCCCAGTGAGGTCACATTATTTTTACTATTCATTATAGTTTGTAAGATAAAAATATGAATAAATAAATATAAAAAATTAAAAATGCTAGTCGGAATTCACCCGATGATGGGGCAATTTGCGTGCCGAATACGGCTTCTGCGGATAATATGGATCTATTTTTCTGTACACATCGGCAGTTTAGCACCTATCTACTTTAGATTTATTAACTTCTAACTTATATTTACAGTTATGTGATGAGTTTGTTTAACGCGTTGTTTACACGTAAATTAATGCAGACTACAATTGAGGGCATTGGAAGCAAATATAGCAACCTCAAAAAATATTATTTTCTTTTGGTTATGATGTCATTCTGTAGTTTATCAACTTTATTTTTATAAAAATCATGAGTTGAGAGACGTTGAAAGACAAACTCAAAATATTGTTAAACAAAGTAAAAATTGCATTTTTCAATAAAAAAATATAAATGCGCCATCTATGAATAATTGATTTCATATTTTCGTTAAGAATCACCTTAAGGTACATACTAAGCCTAAAGACTTTTCAGTGAAACATTTAGGAAAACTATTTTTCTTTTGAATTATAAAAACTAATCAACACATTAAAGCAAGCCGCTGATTAGTCTAATGAGTATTTCTGCTACCGTTAAAGATGCACAATTTATTAACCCGGTTTTGTTCGTAGATTATATCTTTTAAAAAGCCATTAAGGTAATGGGGGCTTTAATTAAACATGTTAAATCCTTTCAAACAACAAAAAGTATGAAGGTAATATTATCTTCTATATTCAGAATTTATTATATGTGTATTAATTAATAAATCTGAAAAAAATGCGTAGGTAAATAAACGATTTTTATGATTACAGATTACGGTACAGTCCGTTAAAATGTCTAATAAGCCTATGGTTATTTTTTTATTTATTTAATATATTACATGTAAAACTTACATTATTACAGTTTTTATTAAATTATATAAGTTATAGATCAAGTCAAAGAAGGAATCGTGCGTACATTGTAAAATGAGGCTAGCACAGAGACATGCATATTTTATAGGCCTAAAATTTGGTATTTTTTTTTACTGATCATATTTCATTAATCCCAAACTTTAAAACATTCCTTCTTTTAAAAAACACGCACTATAGTGGATTCAAGCTAAAGATATAAACTCTTTTTTTTTCTATGGTATATTTTGTTGCCCTTCAATAATAAGTAATATTTATATGTTTGTTTTTTTTTTAATTTTCCTTTTAATTACTTATAATATTTCACAGAATATTTTCTTTTCTATTTTTTATATTACAAAAAAATATTATACCTGTCTATTTATTATATGAGCAAAAATTCATAAACATTTTTTGTATACCCGTCATGGCCAACAGACCATGCCTATTACTGTTAATATGTATTTCATTGCTATGTAATTATCCTTTATTTTTTTCATACTCTGTTTTACCTCTTATGTATATTGTAAAAAAACAAAAAAATTATAGTATTTTGTTTTTTTCCTTAATGCTGCTTCTCTCCAAAAAATATGTGTTATGTAAATAATATACAAAAAACTAAATGTACGCTAACAGTGCGATCTTTCCGTGCGCAATTCCGTTCAGAATACCAGCCGAGGAAACGAATCGTGCAGTAATTGAATTGTTTTCTACACCCACTAAATAATTAACTGTTTCTGTAACACTTTACGTATGATTTTTTGTTAAATAACCCTGAACAGGGCAGAGAGGAAAAACATTTTTGAGAATGGAATATGAATGTCTAGGCATTTACAGGGATCTGTCGTTGGGTGGTTTAAATGGCCACTTTACACACCGTGTAACATTAACTATTTCTCTTATGTTTAAACATCCACATTTCCTAGAGCCTTCTATCTGTTGACTTTGGTGTAGTAAAAGAGTTGAAACCTTTATCATGTGGGTGAGATTCATTAGCTTATTGGTCACTTAAACCGTCCAATGACACAGACTGCCCTGTAAATGCATAGACTTTCATATTCCCTTCTAAAAATGTTTTCCTTCTCTGTTGCAACAAACTTAGATCTAAATGACACACTTAAAACATTTTTAGCATTTCTATTCATTTATTATGGCAGTGATAAAGGCAAAAAAAAAGAAAACGCCTATTCGGTCAAGATATTATTTTATTTTATTTGGGAAACCAAGAGTTCTACATACATATTTATAGTAAACAAACGGATATAGTGTATAAACTCAGAACTAATAACAGATTTCCACAAAGTATACAAAGTTAGTAAAGAAACTATATAACATATTATATAAATACATATAAGTTTATACATATAAAAATGTTATTTTCATGTACTCGTATATATTTTTCAATAGTCGAAGTTTTTTTTTAAAAAAAGAACAGTAAGTTATTGTAAATTGGGCGGGATTAGGACAAGGATGCTTGAAGAGAGGATAAGGAAGGAAAGAGAGATGTACACATTTATTATTATAATGTCTACTAAGCTACATAATGCCTTTTTAGTGTAAATTTTAAATCTGACAAAGTGATGTTTGTGTAGTCTATGTCTTTCAAATTTTGTATTGTACATATTTTATATACATTTATGTACATGAATAAAATAAAAAAAAAATAATATGCCCATTATGTACATATTTCTAATTTTCATTTTCTTTATTTCTGTTTAGAATTTCTTTTTTATTTTATGTATCTTATAAGTGAATATTTTTGTCTTTTTAATATTTATTCTCAAATGTGTTTCCTTTTACTTTTTTTTAGTTCCTTACAATTTAGTTGGCAATAATCAGTAAAAGATAAATAGTGTAATTATATGTTTTCTTGTAAAGGATCTTCACTGACAAGTCATATAAATTGGCTTGCATAGTCTTGTAATTAACCTATCTCTTGGCAATTTATCCTATAGCTTGGCAATGTATCCTATAGGATACATAAAACTTTATTTTTCTCATGAACTAAAACACGAGTAAAACGGCATTCAGTTAAGACTGCTTTAAGATAAGCGTGAGTAATATATTTGACATGAATTTATACATTTTTTGTACGATTGTTCGGTTCCCTAGAGCTACTAGTAGAAATCTCTAGTTTTAAAAAAATTGCACTATCATCGATACAAGATGTTCATTAAACCATGTCACATCCGAAACCACGATGATCAGAATGAGTAAAAAGACATATTGGCACATTAAAAGATTTTTTTAGAACGAATAAAATTTTTAAACAAAAAAATATCAAAAAAAGCAAATGGTTGCTTACTTCTGCAGGGGAGAAACGAGGAAGGAGGAGGGGGAGTCTGATTCGCCGGCGACCGTGCGACCGGGCTCCCCTCTTCTTCCCTGCAGAAGTTAGCAACCATGTGTTTTTTTAAATATTTAATTTTTTAAAATTTTATTCGTTCTAAAAAATATTTTAATATGAGAATAATACCCGTATGCAGAGACAAAACTTAAGGTGAGGAAAGTACATTCTATTGTTTTCACCTTCAAGTTATTCTCCACATTTGAGATTAGAATGTACTTTCCTCACCTTAAGTTTTGTCTCTGCAGACGAGTATATGTCTTCTTACTCATACTGATCATCGTGGTTTCGGATGTGACAGGGTTTAAAGAGTATATAAAAATTAACGTATGTAAGTTTACATGCGATTTTTTGAAAAAAAATTAATTTACGTATATTAGTTTTGTAAATAATAATATTTTCAATATGTTCATCAGAAAAAAGTTAGGAGCGAATATGTGTATTTCAACGAACTCCCAGGGTTGCATTCGACTAAAATGCATATTCCAAAAAAATTTGAAGAATGTTTTTTTTTTTGTATATTAAAAAGTTTGTATTTTAATGTTAACAAACATCATTTTTAATGGATACTGAATTGATAATTTTTCTTTAAATTTTTCAATTTCTTCATACAAACCATTTTCTGGTATAACAAAAAACGCTTATACCGAGCAAATTCAGTCGGTCCCGTATTACTCGTAATATCCAAGTACGACTGTATGAACTTATTTTTAATGGATTTTTAGGAATGCTTAAATAATCACTGACATTTGATACATTTTTGAAAATCGAACTCTAACACAAAATGCACCACTGTTGGTAAGTAGAGCAGAGTTTGACATTTTCAAAAAAAAAATTTTTGCTTGAAAATAAATTATTTTGTTTTGGAATTGAACCATAAATAATTACCAAGGCCTGAAAACAATGAATAACTCCCTAGGGAGGAAATCCAGCCAGTCTGCAAGCATTTGGACATACTCAAACATTGTTGAATTACTACCTGGTAAAAGAAGAAGTATAAAAAATGGAAAATTGTTTTCAGGCGTTGCCTAGTAGGTGATTTGGTTCAGCCGGATGAATCTCACCCACGTGATAAAGGTTTCAGCTCTTTTACTTCACTAAAGTCAACAGATGGAAGAGTTGAGGAATTGTGGATGTTCAAACATGGGCAGAATGGTGAATGTTACACAGTGTGTAAAGTGGCCACGTAAACCAGCCAATGACAGGTCATAAGCCCTGTAAATGCCTAGACGTCCATATTCCCTTCTCGAAAATGTTTTCCCTCTCTGTTGAAATAATTTTAACCGTGTGTCCTAATTTACGAAAATAACGTTTAAAGAACCAGCTTATAGCATGCAAACCAACGTTTGGGAATAAAAGTAATTTTTAGTTTTTGAATTCAATCGTAAACAAGTACCCGGGTACCTAATTATTAATGGAAAGTTACACCATTTAAAAAAGCCAAACCTGATTTTTTGGTTACGTAAAAGCATTATCCAGCTTTTTGCAGATGATGCACTAGTTTACATATCAGGAGATAATTATGACACAATGATAAATAAAATTAATTACGATTTAGGAAATATATCAAAATAGTTAAAAGTACATAAATTGAAATTGAATATATCAAAAACAAAATATATGAATATTGGGAAAAAAATAATACCCCAGGGTTACAAAATTAATATTGATAATATGAATATAAATTATGTGGACGAAATAAAGTATCTCAGGGTCTACTTGGATAGATATTTAAATTTTGAAAAACATACTCAATATGTGACAAAAAAAATTTCAAAACAAAAATCATTTATGGGAAGATTACGAAATGTAATAGATTTAAAAAGTAGTATTCTTATTTATAAAACAATAATATGTCTACACATAAATTACTGTTCTTCCATTCTTTTTTATGTAATGAAGGAGAAATTCAAAATATACAAATTTTTCTAAATAAGGCAATGAGGATTATACTAAAAAAATATAAATATTCTAATGTAGAAAGAATGCACAAAGAAATTGGCTTGCTCACAGTAAAGCAACAAATTAAATATAATGTGGAAATTTTTATACATAAAATAATTAAGGGGATGAATAAAATAAAAACAATAATAAAATTTAACCAACAATGTCATACATATGAAACAAGGGGTTAAAAAAAGATAAGATTACCAATGAGGAAAAAAACAAAATCTCAAAACTCATTGTACAAGGGATTGAAGCTGTACAATGAGTTACCTGAAGAAATAAAATAAATAGATAAAATTGAAATATTTAAAATTAATTTGAAAAAATATATAAATGAGAAATTTTTGTAATATTATTAAAAGTTTATATTAGTTCTTAAAATGTTATGAACTAACTTAATGAAGCATAAATAAATAAATAAATTATGAAGCAAACTTTGTAAGTATACTTAATAATGTTTTATCTTGACAGGAAACGCGATCTGACTTTTCTCCATACATACGTATTTTCATCCTGGGTTATGGCACTATAAATATTTACCATCGTCGTGCCTCAATAGTTTTCTTTATTTATGAATTGTTAATTATGGGAACTAGAACCATCTAAAATCCCGTAAAAATGCCCAGTTCTATCCGTTGTCTCCGGGCGCCATCTATAAGAAGCTACTTCCATAAACGAAAGTTAGAGCAATTTTTTTGCCAATTTAAATGCATTGACGTTTTGTTTTTTTACTGAATCGGGCCTAAGTAAGATATCAAATACTTTACATGTGAACATGCACTATGATAGGATAAGTTAGAACTCGTATTCAGTCAAACAATTTTACCAATTAATTTCAAAAACGCATCCGATTCTAATTGCTCAAAAAACCAATCAAATCATTAAATTTATTAGTGTATTTGATTCAAGTGTAAAAATATTTATCTCAACATTTATGGTAACATGAATATTCATACTCTGAATAATTTGCGTAATTCATATTTTGTTACTATAACGAAACCCATTTTTATAATCGTTATTGTTGTTGATTCCAAAAACTATTATTTGCAACAAAAAGTTTCGCCCGCGTTGTCTTATCTTAGTTGATCGAAAAGTTTAATTGTTACCAGGAAAATGTATCAACAAATGCGAAACTAGTTATTTAAATTAAACGGGCGAAAAAACGAAATCCTTCGTCATAATATAAGGAAGAAGTGGAGATTATTATTTACCAATTACTTTTTATTAGTTAGGTGATTTTTTATGCTGTAAAAATAAAACAAACAATGTTTTGTTTTAAAATACCTTACAACAAGATGACTTCAGTTTTATTGCAAAATGTATTTAAAGAAATTCCTGTGGAAAAAAAAATATTACAAGACTTTTGAATAAATGTTGTTTTTTAATACAAACAATGAATTTTTTTTATTAAAGTCCTTAAAATATAGCTGGATTAAAATGACAGCTGCCAAATATTAGTAACTAGTGATGAGAAAGTACTGATCACTGACCATGTACCGATCAAATCGATTTTTTAAATTTTTTCATGCAAACATGAAAGTTTGTTTCTGAAAATTGATGTAAAAATGCAAAAACAAGCCTATTTTAGTGTGTTTAAGGCAATTATTCACCAAAAAATAAGACATTTATACCTTTTTTCATGAACAACATCAAATTAATTTTTTTTTTATTCGATCGATTTACATTGATCTATTGGTCCCATCTCTAACATTTTTGCAAAATGATATAACCTCGTAAGGACGTCGTTAATAATTAGGTTTATTTTAGTTTCAAGTCTGATTTTATATAATTATGTTGATTTATATGTCAAGCATCGTATTAAAAAAATAAATTAACATGCCACATACGAATGATTTTTCGTGTGTCAATATAAATCACTCCTTAGACGTTACTACAAAGTTATGTCGTCACTTTTGCTGACTACTGTCATTCTAATCGAGCTTTATTTTAAGGACTATAGCTACTCATCACCATCATTGTCCCTTTCGCACCCAGTGGTGTAATGGATTTAGTAAGTGTGTAAATTAAGGTGTTGAAATTCGAAACAGCTAGATTTTTTATTTAGCACTCACAGTAGAATGAATATTAAGTTTTTTCTTTCCCTTACCTAATAAAACCCACGATACGTCATTTCGTCAAAATTTCAATTCCATTCAAATTGATACACATTCTGAAGGTGTTTTATCGAGCCTTAGGAACGATCGTTAAATAATTCATCTTGCATAATTTCCACACCTTGTCTTTCTACTTATGCAAAGTTGGATGTCAAAAATGATATACAACGCGAGTTATAAATTTTATTTCACGTTTGAAATCTGATTTTGATTGGCTACCGTTGATTTTTACGGCTATCTTATTCTCTAGTAATTTTAAACGAAACCGAATAGTGCACATAAATAATCTTTGACATAGTATTACGCGCGATGTATTGCATTGCATTATGTAACGCGGCATATGTAACAGTTGATTCAAATTTACGACATTTCCATTTACGTATGATATTTATTTTCTTTTTTATTATCATTGACATCACAGCTGTCAAATTTCAAAACCGAGTAAGGGACAAATTTTTGGCAATCCATGTTTTGCTTTCCGTAGTTATATAGTTATAATGCATATCAAATTTTAAAAGGTATGAATTGCCAAAAAAAAAAAAAAAATTGAAAGCAATCTGATGAGTTTTAAAAAAAATATGGTTCGTATAAGGGTAAATTTGATTGTTCTCGAGCAAAGAACGTCATTTTAAAAGCTAGTAGACGTTACGTTACAACAAAAAAAAACCCCTAACAACAATTGCTACGGGCATGTAGTAGGTACAGTGTGTCCGCCGACAGTTTTTTTTGATTTTTTTTTTGCATTGAGTCTTTATTCAATAAAATATACACATTCTTACAATATTAATACATTATTAAGAAAACAAAGTATTAAGATATATTTTGTCCCGATAAAATATTCAATAATAGTTTGTTATCGGGTTGCTCAGACATTGGTTTTAATTAAAAATCAAATAAGAAGAGTACAGACATAATACTGTAAACGTATAAAGTAATAAACATAAAAAATAGATTGAAGAAATATATTTTTTTTAAAGTAAGAAAATAGAGAAAAATAATACAATTAAAATTAAAGAATAGTACTTTACTTGAATATAAAAATAGTGTGTGCTCATAAATGTAATCAAAAAAAGGTAAAAAATGAATTAAATAAAGTAAATCGAGAATTTCATTACATATCTACAGAAAAAAAAAATAATAAGAAAATTAAAAGTACACGTTAAAATTAAGATCTAAAAAATGTAAATGAAATAAGAAAGAAATAAAAGAAAAGGTTAACCTAAGAAAATAGCCAAAAGAATTCAATAAGAGATAAAAAAAAAAAAAATGTTTTACATAAATAATAAAGCAAAATAGGAACATTCTGTCTAGTTGACACTTATAATCGCGCTGTCCCTGGTTATAGTAGAGGCAGCAGTGATAGGGATATCATTCAAGGTGGGAGTAATTTTTTTATTAATCATGAGTTCATGGACAGGAACTCATCGGGCTATCGTAGTTACGACGTATTTCGCGAACAAGAATTGAACCAATGTGGCAAGGTAATATTTTTGTTCCCAGCTCGATATTCGAAGATTGAGTGATGGCCGTAGAATCAGTTGATATGATCGTGGGTGCAGAAGTTTTCAATAACAGGATCAGTCAGAAACGAACTTCGACCCAGACCTTTTATTTCTGTATTGAATTTGGAAAATGCAAACCGTGTGGGAGACAAAATTTTGCGAAATCATCGCAAATCTCACCATAAGGTTGCAGCATCTGCTAGCATTAAAAATAATTTAATAACATAATCTATTTCAGCGGGACGGAGTTACAATATACACCGCTAGAGCATTAATAACCAATGTGGGGAGATTTTTTTGTAAAAAAATAATAAGTGGCTTTGCTGACATTAACTGGCTTCCAAGAACACTTGATCATACCCGTGTAAATTTTCCTAACAATTCTACTTTAAATCTCGCGTGTACAGTAATTTGCGTTCTAAACTAAATAAGTACCCTGCTGGAAAATATTAAATCAGTCAGATCTCTGCGTGCAAGTTTTTGACAATATGAGATCTCGATTGCAAGAGTGTTAGCAAAAAAACGGAGAACATATGGGTCATGTTATATTCAAAACCGAAATTCGCATAATTTTTGATAAGGAAAATATATAAATTACATTTGACAGGGTATTAGAATTTTTATTAATTTGTAAAGTGTCAAATCTGCCGGCGGACAACCTGTGAAACTATCAAGAGCGTGATAAACTTTAAATACTTTGGCAGTCAAATCACAGAATCTGAACCCAAATCGGCAAATAAGATGCAGAATAGAGATAGCACGATCAACATTCAATGGCATGAAGTAATTCTTCTGTAGTGACCGTCTTAATTTTAAATTGGGATAGAGTGGTCGAGTGCTTTGTGTGGTCAATACTGAACTACGGGGTTGAAACATATACTCTCAAGGTGGACACCGTGGACCGAATAGAGGCTTTTGAAATGTGACTTCATCGGAAAATTTTGAGAACCCCGTAGACAGATTAAGTGAACAACGTGAAGGTGCTAAGACGAGCCAGTGCCGAAAAAGAACTACTGTCCTCAATGAAATGGAGAAAACCCACATATCTGGGCCATGCGTGGAAGCAAATATGCTCTTCGACAACTAATCATGATGGGGACGATCGAGGGAAAGCATAGAGTCGGAAGGTGACATATGTCCTGGCTGAGGAACATCCGTGACTGGAGTGGAGTGCGCGGGGTTGAGGACCTGCTCCAGTTGGGGCAGGACCGCAATGCCTACTCTAGGTTGTTTGCCAACGTCGGAAGGACCTGATATTGCATAGAAAGAAGAAGACATATATAGATTGAGCACAACAAATATTACACATTCTGAAAAAATTCAAATATTTGAAATATCATCAAAGATCATCATACTCAAATCTCTTCCGCCAAGGAAAATCCAGTCCTAAACCCCTCTTTTTAAAACAGATTTTGTCCTTTAAGGCTTCCGGAATATTAAACACTCCGTGCGTAAAAAAACAGCTGCTTAAGTATTGATGCACTACCATATTTTAAAAATAAATGCTTGTTTGAACAATTTTCACTTTGCCCTTTAGAGCATTTCAAATGCCTACCGACGATATGTTTGGGTAAAATAAATATTATTTAGTGAAACTCGAGTTACGAATTCACTAATTTTAAAACGTTACTCGAGGAATATGAAACGTAAGTAATAATTATTCTACAAAATTGATCAAGATTGGCTAACGCCTGTTTTAACAGCATTCTCTTTCATTAATTTGATTAAAAGTAACGAATTTAATACGGTTTCTGATTGGCCATCGTTAAAATTTACCAACTGTCGCATTCTAGAGCAAATGGAAATAAAATAACAAACATAAATCAAATTATTTGAATCACCGAGATAATACGAAATTAATAACTGGGTTTGATAAACTGGTGTTGAATCAATAATAAGCAAAGTAAATAATATTTATAAAAAGTTTAAATATTTGCAAATAAGTATGGAATTTAACCAACTGAAAAGTTTTATTCATTTATTCATTTCTGAATGAGTTCGCAAACTCATGAGAATACAATTTTGTCGTGTCATATTTTGTATTCGGAATATGAAAAAAAGGGGTTGAGCGCCCTTTAGATAAAAACCCGCGCTAAGCGGAAATGTTTCACATAAGAAAAAATGATCAAATATGATATTAAAATTGTTCCGAGCATGTTTAAAATTATAAAACTAACAATAATAATTGTTAATATATTTCAAATTAAAAATGTCCTTAAGTGTGTAAAAATACATGTTTAAAAATATGTGGTGTAATGGTCAGCGCGTTTGCCTACCGTGCAAGACGTCTCGGGTCTAATTAAAATATTTATTTAAAAGAGTGTTTTCACACTGAAATATTTCTAATAAGACTGATTATCTTACCTTCATCTAACAAAAATGATCAAGATACGCTGCGATTGGCGTGTCAATACAGTGCCCCATGCACCATTAGGTGCGGAAAGGAAATAATAATGTTGGTCACAAATTTCAAAAATTGCTTATATTAAAACATAAATATTAAAATGAAAGGAAGGTAACGTTTGCTGCATATTAAATCTGCATTTTTAAACCAACAATTGGGAAAAGTTTTAAAACTATAAAAATAAGTGCTATTGGGCATGTCTTGATTCCTAGGCATAGAATTAAGAATAGTCTAGAAGGAGCGTAGAATCATATTTGAATACATCGGACTGTGTACAATAATTTCCCAACTATGCCTCACTTTCACCGCGCGCATTTGTGATGCCGCAGCGTAATGTTGCACGATGGGAAAAAAATATAATTATAACACAAATGTAAGGTTAAAAAAAAGCCATCTCTTAATTTCTTTAAAATTTTATTGTGCACGCGGAAATATTGATTGACACAGCAGAGTAGATAAGTATAGGGTCATTTAATAAGAGTAATTGAATTAATGAACTTTAAACTTAAAACATAAAACAAGTTTTATTTTACATATAACGGATATTTTTATATCTTGTTAAATAATATTTGATATTTTAAAGATAACGTCGATCAAATGTCTACGATAGAGTTGTTTAATCCGAGATCCAATTTTCATTAGTTCTCTCAATAGATGAGCAAAGTAGGGTAAAAGAATTTACTACCCCAGTGTTGCCAGCAACACTAACAAAATGTTCATTTTGTTTCTTCGTCAATCGGACAGATGACAGTTTTAAGTGGTTTCCTCTCCACATGAGCAAATGCTGAGAAGTTCCCGATTGGTCCACATAAGTATATCCCTCCTGATCCTAACAGTTTAGATTAATTTAAAGAAATTTAATTGCAGAAAAATCTACCTTTTTATTTATAAACCTTGTATATTATAAGCAAGGTAAATTTAAAACAACTCCCATATAAAAAAAATATTAAAAAATCTGACAGATGGAAAAATAATACAATTTTATGTAATGCATTTGTTACATACACATTCATTTGCTAATTACACATGAAATGTAATCCCATCCTGTTTTTTTTTTAAATCCTAGCAGTATTTCTACACTTTAAAAGGACACAACACGGCATGGTTGAATTCAAATCAGGAGTTGCGTACTGAGCGAAGAAACTAATGGGTCAAAACGTAAACCATTTACAAGTAATTTAGTCACCTTCTGTTTGATGTGCATATACGGTTTCTGGACTATTCTTTACTCTATGTTCCAAGGTATATTTTACGCACATTCATCCGCCTGCAATGAATTTATAAGCTTAAAGAATAACAACTTACACCATTTAACCTTCTCAGTAGCAATGTAAAAAATATTTTATTGTTGCATTTATTAATTTTATTAAGTTCCAAATATTTCCACATTTTTTTTTTAAAGTTTGCATAGTTTACAAAAAAAATGCACTTTAGGAATGACATAGGGGCGGAATCAAGGGGTGTGAAATAAATGTACAGAGCACAAAAGGCAAATATTAATATTTTATATTTTTTTATTGAAAAAAAATGGTAGAAAACGTATAAAATAAATAAAAATATATGAAAAAAAATTAAATTAAAGATAGAAATATTTATAAAAATAATAATAAATATTGTAAATTTAAAAAATATATATATAATTAAAAAAACAATCGTTATAAAACACAAACGTCAAAACAAGCGTGGGCTACTAACATAAACATTAAAACATTATATTGTTTTGTAAAGAATATATATTTGGCTAGATGCACGCAAATAATGGAGCAGATTGCTTATTAAGAAAATAACGAGATTATTTTTCTTCGTGTACCCGAGAAATGATGTTGATACTGAGGAGTTATGTACTTATATATAATTTTATTGTTTGTGTTTGTAATATGTGGTGTTATGTATTACCAATTACAATACATATTATTATATGCTTCGATACATTTTTTTTGTTTAAATTCTTTACAAGTTATTTACAATTTGCTTTATTTTGTATTTTTTTGTTGGTGTATTTTTTTTTTCTTTTTTACTATGCAAAGTTTCACTTTTTATTTTCCATTGCAGCATGCTTTTTTTGTTTTTACATGCACACAAAAAAACAGTATGGTTTATTTTTAAAATAATTACTTACTATAATTGTACTTACCTGTAATTTATTTATGTAAGTGCCCCTTGGGCGTATTGAAAAATTAAAAAAATAAAATAAATACATAATATTATTTTTATATTCATATAACTACAAAATTATTATTATTGCAAATCTACTCAAAACCATGAATAATGCGTTATTTTTCTGTTAAATAGCGTAATGTTACAGTGAGTGCAAAAATACCGTTAATGCCTGTCGGTGAACCAAGTAAACAGGTATATTTTTTTGTTATGAAGCGAATTCGCATATTTTATTTTAAAAAATCTGTTACGCGCACATAAACAAAGACATGTAATAACAAAAAAAGGTATTTGATAACCTGGAGTATATTAAAATTATAAAATGACCCGAAGAATCCAGAATAAACACGATATTACTGCATACCCATAAATCAATTGTCGCGCATGCGTGATTGTGTTATACTATGAATTATGACAATATTAATATTAATGGTGGATAGAAATGTGGATAAAGGTATGTTACAATAGGTGAACAGGTTTTTGAAAAGCAAGGTATTGAAGAAAAAGTGAAGGCTCGTGTAAAATTTATTCTAAAACGCCATGCTTAAACATTTTTACCTAGCATATTTTCATAACGAGTTTGTCTTGATATGGCGTTGTATGAATATAAAGAAATTTAATGTCTGTAGAAATCATTGTATTCTCTTTATATTTTTACTTTGAAATATTATTTTCTAACATAATCGAGAACGTGATATTATTTTAAAATAAGGAAAAAGGTCTTAAGTATTTACAATTCTCAACAACAAGAAACACCAAAAAATTTGTGTAATTTAAAAAGCTAGTATTTCTTTTCAAAATAAAAATTAAGGATTTCACCGAGATTGCTTTTTCATTAAATCAATTTTTTATTTATTTTTTATTTTCTTTTATTCAGGAAATATACAGTACAGTTACATAGATTTATATTGTACTCAGTTAGACTTAACTTTAATGGGCCAGTAAAGTTTCCATATTATATAATAATCATATGTAAGGTTATCAATGAAAGTACAAAAAAGAGAAGAAAGAAAACATAAATGGAAGTTGTTTAAAAATACTTCGTTTACTTAAATACTTTGAATGTGAGTATGTATGTATGTGAGTGAGTCTGTCTGTATGTGAATATGTATGTATAAATTTTAGGAAGCGTAATATACTGGTCAAAAAGTATTTATATTTAACTTATAAATATTTTTATAAGAAATATCTTAAAAATGATTGTTTTTATGTAATGCGTAATTTTTATCTAACAGCGTTTTCAAATGGCGAAATCGTATGATTTATTTTCTTTTCATCAGACTTAAGTCTATATTGCACGGATCACAAATCTGAACAAGAAACTGGTCAGAAATCTGAATAGAATTGTAAACAAGATCTTGTAGCTAATTTTAAAAAAAAATGTATGTAATACACGGTTCTTTTTCTGAC
Organism: Micrasema longulum; assembly: GCF_059751315.1. Taxonomy (NCBI): domain Eukaryota; kingdom Metazoa; phylum Arthropoda; class Insecta; order Trichoptera; family Brachycentridae; genus Micrasema; species Micrasema longulum. The sequence continues at coordinate 159,312 of NW_028277717.1, forward strand.
TTAAATAAGTACGCGCTGTATACTTATTGCGTGTGTCGTTGTGCGCACACTACCGAGCGTACTCGCGACAAATTCTAAATTCTAAATAATAAAATATCGAATGAAGAAAAATAGTGAATTTGTTGAGATATTATCCGCTGTAAAAATTATCCCGATTTGATGTATAATAAGCTTTTAAATTAAGAAAAATAAAATCTATTTTTAATTTTATATACCGTGTTATCATCGCTACGATTTTTTAAGTTTAGTAATTTTTAAATTACTCCGTGCGTAGTCACTAGTTCTCTTCGGTGAGTTGTCCTCATGGGTAGATTGGCTTCCCAGAAATCAGAAATCTAACACTGTATCATTGGTTGATTTAGAAGAACTTGTGACGTCATTTCAAGTAGTTCATATTTATGAAAATAATTTTTACTATTTTTTTCATACATTTTAGAGAAACATCGCTTTACAATTAAATGCTATAATTTTTACCGAGTGTAAGAAAACATTTTTTTATCTAATTTCACGTAGCACTAATCTTCCTTACCAAAGTTATTTAAAAATATAATGGTCAATACCTTATGTTACATGATACGCGATAAAGATTACTTACAAAATCATTATTTTTCTTAGAACTTACAATGGTAATAATAATTAGTAATTAAAAACTTTACAGATTAAATGGCACGTATTTGTTAAGAGGTTGTCGGAGTGAAAATAGA